>NC_068435.1:20656354-20897539 GCF_023373465.1 Oncorhynchus keta | reverse complement strand
CCTCTGGCTCTAGTCATGTTCCGACAGATAAGATCTAAACCAGGCCAGGACTTGCCCGTGTAGACCAATTTGGGTATCCAATCTCTCCAAAATAATGTGGTGATCGATGGTAACAAAAGCAGCACTAAGGTCTAGGAGCACGAGGACAGATGCAGAGCCTAGGTCTGATGCCATTAAAATATTATTTACCACCTTCACAAGTGCAGTCTCAGTGCTATGATGGGGTCTAAAATCAGACTGAAGCATTTCGTATACATTGTTTGTGTTCAGGAAGGCAGTGAGTTGCTGCGCAACAGCCTTTTCTAAGATTTTGGAGAGGAATGGAAGATTCGACATAGGCTGATAGTTTTTTATATTTTCTGGGTCAAGGTTTGGCTTCTTCAAGAGAGGCTTTATTACTGCCTCTTTTAGTGAGTTTGGTACACATCCGGTGGATAGAGAGCCGTTTAGTATGTTCAAAATAGGAGGGCCAAGCACAGGAAGTAGCTCTTTCAGTAGTTTAGTTGGAATAGGGTCCAGTACGCAGCTTGAAGGTTTAGAGGCCATGATTATTTTCATAATTGTGCCAAGAGATATAGTACTAAAACACTTGAGTGTCTCTCTTGATCCTCAGTCCTGGCACAGTTGTGCAGACTCAGGACAACTGAGCTATGAAGGAATACCCCTGATTTAAAGAGGAGTCCGTAATTTGCTTTCTAATAATCATGATCTTTTCCTCAAAGAAGTTCATGGATTTATTACTGCTGAAGTGAAAGCCATCCTCACTTGGGGAATGCTGCTTTTTAGTTAGCTTTGCGACAGTATCAAAAATACATTTTGGATTGTTCTTATTTTCCTCAATTAAGTTGGAAAAATAGGATGATCGAGCAGCAGTAAGGGCTCTTCGATACTGCACAGTACTGTCTTTCCAAGCTAGTCGGAAGACTTCCAGTTTGGTGTGGCGCCATTTCCGTTCCAATTTTCTGGAAGCTTGCTTCAGAGCTCGGGTATTTTCTGTATACCAGGGAGCTAGTTTCTTATGAGAAATGGTTTTAGTTTTTAGGGGTGCAACTGCATCTAGGGTATTGCGCAAGGTTAAATTGAGTTCCTCAGTTAGGTGGTTAACTGTTTTTTGTCCTCTGATGTCCTTGGGTAGGCAGAGGGAGTCTGGAAGGGCATCAAGGAATCTTTGTGTTGTCTGAATTTTTGCACGACTTTTGATGCTCCTTGGTTGGGGTCTGAGCAGATTATTTGTTGCAATTGCAAACGTAATAAAATGGTGGTCCGATAGTCCAGGATTATGAGGAAAAACATGAAGATCCACAACATTTATTCCATGGGACAAAACTAGGTCCAGAGTATGACTGTGACAGTGAGTAGGTCCAGAGACATGTTGGACAAAACCCACTGAGTCGATGATGGCTCCGAAAGCCTTTTGGAGTGGGTCTGGGGACTTTTCCATATTAAAGTCACCAAAAATTTGAATATTATCTGCTATGACTACAAGGTCCGATAGGAATTCAGGGAACTCAATGAGGAACGCTGTATATGGCCCAGGAGGCCTGTAAAAAGTAGCTATAACATCTTACATTTACATTTAAGTCATTTAGCAGACGCTCTTATCCAGAGCGACTTACAAATTGGTGCATACATGATTGAGTTGACTGCATAGATTTCATGACTCAAAAGACGAAAACGTCTTTTTTTTGTAAATTGAAATTTGCTATCGTAAATGTTAGCAATACCTCCACCTTTGCTGGATGCACGGGGGATATGGTCACTAGTGTAACCAGGAGGTGAGGCCTAATTTAACACAGTAATTCCATCAGGCTTAACGACATCATGCTACCACGTTCCGCAAGGGCACCCCCCCCCCACACTCAACTCAAAAGGTGGTGCAATTCCTACAGCTTCCACACGATGTCACCAGTCTTGTCAATTGCCTAGGCTTTGTTTCTTGGCCAAACGAAGAAGAGACAGCCCATTTCTTCCGGTCTCCGACCGGATATTTTGGTTGAGATTTATCCGGACATTATTTCAAGACGTACAGCTATAGAATATACATCGCCTCGTGATCAATTTGATCGATTATTAACGTTTACTAATACCTAAAGTTGCATTACAAAAGTATTTCGAAGTGTTTTGTGAAAGTTTATCGTCAACTTTTTTAATTTTTAAAAATGACGTTGCGTTATAAAACGCTGTTTTTTTCCTTGATCACACTTTCTTCATAGATCGATATCTAGGCTATATATGGACCGATTTAATCAGAAAAAAAGACCCAATAGTGATGTTTATGGGACATCTAGGAGTGCCAACAAAGAAGATGGTCAAAGGTAATGAATGTTTTATATTTTATTTCTGCATTTTGTGTAGCGCCGACTATGCTAATTATTTTGTTTACGTCCCCTGCGGGTCTTTAGGGGTGTTGCATGCTATCAGATAATAGCTTCTCATGCTTTTGCCGAAAAGCATTTTAAAAATCTGACTTGTTGGCTGGATTCACAACGAGTGTAGCTTTAATTCAGTACCCCGAATGTGTGTTTTAATGAACGTTTGGGTTTTAACGAGTGCTATTAGCATTTAGCGTAGCACATTTGCATTTCCAGATGTCTAGATGGGACGCTTGCGTGTCGGGTGGAGGTAAGAGGTTTTAATGCAACCGCTGTGTTACATTTATTTTTAACGTTACAGAATTCGTTCACTAGGCAATAATCTGAGACGGCGCTCAGACATTAGCAATATTTCTCCGCTATGTCGGAGTCAACAGAAACACAAAATTACCACATACATATTCCCTTGGCTTTGATGGTCTTCGATCAGAAGTCGTGCAAGGAGTCATACGTACCAAAAACAGCGTTTGGCTTTCAAGTCTGCGTCTTTGGGTTATCAAACGCGACAAATTCCGGCTGAAATGCAGCCAAAATTCCAGGAGTTGCTCATCAAAACTTCAAAATTACATATTATATGTCGACTAAACTGGTCAAACTAAGTGCAGAATCAAGCTTTAGGATGTTCTAAATGTGCAAAACAATTCTCAACGCGAACAGACAAACTGACATCGTGTAGTGAATCCTGAAACAAAGGGATCTCCAGACGCGACGTGAACATGAGAGTTCATGTATTTTCGCGTGACCCGAAGGTTTTAGCCCGCTAAAGGGTGAGAGAGCGCGCAATTTTCACAATGAAACGCCCCATTGAAAGGAGACATTGCGCTGAAGAGATAGAAACTGTTCCCAGATCCGTAGCTGGTTGGGAAGGGTGGGGGCGGTGACGTCAAAGTTGGCCCAACTTTCCTGATGACGAGAGAGTTTGGGAGAATGGCTGCCCTGAGAGTTCTGCTTTACATACAGACATAATTTCAACGGTTTTAGAAGCTTTAGAGTGTTTTCTATTCAATAATAATTATTATATGCATATATTAGCAATTTTGGACAGATTTCTTTCTGTTTACTATGGGCACGCAATTCCTCCAAAGGGGGCAGTATTCTGCCTAGCCCTAACAGGTTTTAAGCCATGTTTCAGTCAGGCCAATCACATCAAGATTATGATCAGTGATTAGTTCATTGACTATAATTGCCTTTGAAGTAAGGGATCTAACATTAAGTAGCCCTATTTTGAGATGTGAGGTATCACGATCTCTTTCAATAATGACAAGAATGGAGGAGGTCTTTATCCTAGTGAGATTGCTAAGGCGAACACCGCCATGTTAAGTTTTGCCCAACCAAGGTCGATGCACAGATACTCAATGGGGATAGCTGAGCTGACTACACTGACTGTGCTAGTGGTAGACTCCACTAAGCTGGCAGGCTGGCTAACAGCCTGCTGCCTGGCCTGCACCCTATTTCATTGTGGGGCGGCAGGGTAGCCTAGTGGTTAGAGCTTTGGACTAGTAACCGAAAGTTTGCAAGTTCGAATCCCTGAGCTGACAAGGTACAAATCTGTCGTTCTGCCCCTGAACAGGTAGTTAACCCACTGTTCCTAGGCCGTAATTGAAAATAAGAATTTGTTCTTAACTGACTTGCCTAGTAAAATAAAGTAAAAAAATATAAATAAATTGTGGAGCTAGAGGAGTTAGAGCCCTGCCTATGTTGATAGATGAATGAGATCACCCCTCCAGCTAGGATGGAGTCTGTCACTCCTCAGCAGGCCAGGCTTGGTCCTGTTTGTTGGTGAGGGCCAATTATTTACAGTTTTCAACCAGCGATTGAGTTGTGAGACTCTGCTGTAGAGCTCATCACTCCCCCTAACTGGGAGGGGGCCAGAGACAATTGCTCGATGCCAACACATCTTTCTAGCTGATTTACACGCTGAAGCTATGTTGCACTTGGTGACCTCTGACTGTTTCATCCTAACATCGCTGTTGCCGACGTGGATAACAATATCTCTATACTCTCTACACCTGCCAGTTTTAGCTTTAGCCAGCACCATCTTCAGATTAGCCTTAACGTCGGTAGCCCTGCCCCCTGGTAAACAGTGTATGATCGCTGGATAATTCGTTTTAAGTCTAACACTGCGGGTAATGGAGCCGCCAATGACTAGGGTTTTCAATTTGTCAGAGCTAATGGTGGGAAGTTTCGGCGTCTCAGACCCCGTAACGGGAGGAGTAGAGACAAGAGCAGACTCGGCCTCAGTCTCCGACTCGCTCCTTTAATGGGGAAAACCGGTTGAAAGTTTCTGTCGGCTGAATGAGCGACACCGGTTGAGCATTCCTACAGCATTTCCCTCCAGAAACCGTGAGAAAGTTGTGCGGCTGCGTGGACCGTGCGAGGGGATTTATACTCACGTTACTATCTGTACTTACTGGTGGCACAGACGCTGTTTCATCCTTTCCTACAGCAGAATTGGTTAGGAGCCCATTAGATAGCAGCTATCCACTGCAGAGCCATCTCTCTCATTTTGAGGTAATTTACTGCAGTCTTTTTTGATATATGCCATGGATGTTTATTTTTGAAATGTATTTTTACAATCATACTCAGGACTATTGTTATCTGAATGACGTCATCTCACTTTCAAGTATAATTTTCAATTTAACAGTTTTATGTGACTGAGGTTTGCTGTATTTGTAGCTCTGGTCATTTTGTTCAGATGGAAGGTCAGAGGTCAGGCTGCTCTGACATGCATCAGTTCAGCTGGTGGTATTAACAGACAATAATCTTTCCTGAGTCTTTGTGTTGCATCTCTTGTGACAAAGGGACAGGAGACAGTAGCCAAACAATTGACTCAATATTTAAAACGGCTGTCTTTGGCATCCTGAAGAGTTTTTGTCTTGATTTGAAATAGGGAGAACAGGGACTCTGGATAAAGCATTAAATTAGGTTTATGCAAATAAATAGTTGTCCATGAAGTTGAGCTTATTCAAATTCACTGCCTTTCTCAAACTGAAAAACTCTTATCAAGGATACAACAAAAACGGTTTGGCGGAACATCTATATCTAGGCCTGCATTCTGTGTTAATTGCAGATATCAAGTGGAAAGGAGCGTGACCTCAATTAGAATCGGGCTCATAATGTGGGTGATGTACATGAAGTGCTTTATTTTATAATCCACAAAAACAAAGAGCTGGAGGAGGCTCCACTACTCTCCAAATTACAATGTTTTCCAAACATTTGCAATATAACATATCGATTTTCTCTGCCCTTCCTCTCCTCAGCCAGACTCCTTCTGACTTGCTGCTATCTGTGTGTGGTAGTGTGACACAGTTTTCAACCCACAGATTACATTTTAAACTGCAAACAGGACACATCTTTTTGTCTATATTCTATAAGGGAATAGATGTTGAGGGAGAAACAGAGAAAGAGGAGAGGGAGAGAGAGGTGAATGTTATGGTGCATTATAGCAATTCCGTGTCTAGCACTGCCCTTTGTAGATATTGGCAGGATTGGCTTTGCTGTCAACAGACCCTAACACGTTCACTGCCAAGACCAAATGAAAACAGCCTCAAAGTCAAATCCGAATATCAACGGCAACCTCTACCTGTGTGTGTGTATGTGCTCGTATCTGTATATGTAACTGGTTACAGGATCCTAGGCATTTGCAGAAATGCCTTCTTGAATATGTGAACTTTCATGTGCCTTAATTAAAAAAAAAATTTGATCTGTAAATATGTATAAAAATGCTAAATTACAGACCTAGTTTAGCCAAGGAGAAAGCACTGAGCTACAGTAGGGAATGATTGTATCGCTTGATAAAGATGAGCAATAAAGACTGAATAAAATAAATAATACAAATGGGGCGGTTAGAGCGTTGGACTAGTGGTTAGAGCATTGGACTAGTGTTTAGAGCGTTGGACTAGTGGTTAGAGCGTTGGACTAGTGGTTAGAGCATTGGACTAGTGGTTAGAGCGTTGGACTAGTGGTTAGAGCGTTGGACTAGTGGTTAGAGCGTTGGACTTGTGGTTAGAGCGTTGGACAAGCGTTTAGAGCGGTGGACTAGTGTTTAGAGCGTTGGACAAGCGTTTAGAGCGTTGGACTAGTGGTTAGAGCGTTGGACTAGTGGTTAGAGCGTTGGACTAGTGGTTAGAGCATTGGACTAGTGTTTAGAGCGGTGGACTAGTGTTTAGAGCGTTGGACTAGTGGTTAGAGCGTTGGACTAGTGGTTAGAGCGTTGGACTAGTGGTTAGAGCGTTGGACTAGTGGTTAGAGCGTTGGACTAGTGGTTAGAGCGTTGGACTAGTGGTTAGAGCGTTGGACTAGTGGTTAGAGCGTTGGACTAGTGTTTAGAGCGTTGGACTAGTGGTTAGAGCGTTGGACTAGTGTTTAGAGCGTTGGACTAGTGTTTAGAGCGGTGGACTAGTGTTTAGAGCGTTGGACTAGTGTTTAGAGCGTTGGACTAGTGGTTAGAGCGTTGGACTAGTGGTTAGAGCGTTGGACTAGTGGTTAGAGCGTTGGACTAGTGGTTAGATCGTTGGACTAGTGGTTAGAGCGTTGGACTAGTGGTTAGATCGTTGGACTAGTGGTTAGAGCGTTGGACTAGTGGTTAGAGCGTTGGACTAGTGGTTAGAGCGTTGGACTAGTGTTTAGAGCGTTGGACTAGTGGTTAGAGCGTTGGACTAGTGTTTAGAGCGTTGGACTAGTGGTTAGAGCGTTGGACTAGTGGTTAGATCGTTGGACTAGTGGTTAGAGCGTTGGACTAGTGGTTAGAGCGTTGGACTAGTGGTTAGAGCGTTGGACTAGTGGATAGAGCGTTGGACTAGTGGTTAGAGCGTCGGACAAGTGGTTAGATCGTTGGACTAGTGGTTAGAGCGTTGGACTAGTGGTCAGAGCATTGGACTAGTGGTTAGAGCGTTGGACTAGTGGTTAGATCGTTGGAGTAGTGGTTAGAGCGTTGGACTAGTGGTTAGAGCGTTGGACTAGTGGTTAGATCGTTGGACTAGTGGTTAGATCGTTGGAGTAGTGGTTAGAGCGTTGGACTAGTGGTTAGATCGTTGGACTAGTGGTTAGATCGTTGGAGTAGTGGTTAGAGCGTTGGACTAGTGGTTGGAGCGTTGAACTAGTAACCGGAAGGTTGCAAGTTCAAATCCCCAAGCTGATAAGGGGATCTGTCGTTCTGCCCCTGGACAGGCCGTCATTGAAAATAAGAATTTGTTCTTAACTGACTTGCCTAGTTAACTAAAGGTAAAATACTGAGCTATTTGTGCGCTCAAAACAATACAAAATTATATTATTTTATACTAATACAATTGCTCTTTCGAAAGCCAAACGTGGCCAAACGTGTCATATGACCATAGAATCCGTTCCAATCCAAGTGACAATGACGTTTAGCAAATTCCAGGCAGTGCTACGCTAAGATGACATGAAAAGAGATATATTTGGCCACACAATATGCTGAAAAGTTTGCTTCCACTGGTCCTGGGGCCCTTGGTAAGGTCAACAGCATCATCAACTTTACCAAGTATCAGCACATTTTAGCCAAAAACCTGACTGCCTCTACAAGGAGGCTGAAACTTGACCACAAATCTTCCAGCAAGAGAGCAACCCCAAGCACACCTCAAAATCCACAAAGAAATGGTTCATTGAACAGAAAATGTTCTGGACTTGAACCTCACTGAAAGCCCTCCCAATATGTTCGCCAATCTCATAAAACAGTTGAGAACATCCTCGCAAGGGCAGGGTGCTGGAGTATTGAAGACAGGATAAAATAACTTTGATCCCCATCTTTTTTGATTTTTTGTATTACTTTTTAAACAAAATGTCTTTCTCTGAAAAATTGTATTAGTATAAAGAAAATCCCCGCAAAAATGTTTGCATTCAATATACTGTAGCTCAATATTTGTATTATTTATTTGATACAGTCTTTTTTGTTTATCTTTATCAAGGGATCCAATAACTCCTGACCCACTGTATATAGGAAGAAAGACAGGATCCTCCCGGGCTAGCTATGATTGGCTGAGATAAAGGAGGGGCTGAACAATCCAAGAGATGAGTCCTGATTGGTCTGTCATGTCACAGACTTCTGTCAATGAGGGAATTCAATTAATGCCCTGGGCCTGCCCCCGGAAAACTGGGCTGCCTCCCTGAAGTGAGCGAGGATCCGAAGTCAGCTCAAAACATAATGAGTAGGATTATGTATTTTCACATGCAACAATGAGTTATTTTGATAAAAAGGATTTATCTGCCTTCCCAATCAAAATATATATATTTTTTAAAATAGATGTTGTATGTTTCTTAACGACGCATCATACTGTCTTGTTGACAGCATGGCCAAGCAGCGCAGATTACTGTTTGATTAAAGAAGGGCACTCCTCCCTCACCTCTTTTGCCATAGCTCGGTGCACTTAATCTAACTCCCTCTACAACAGAATGGAGGCTCCCCATGTCAGTATATAGACCTACCGCAGACTTTTGGAAAAGATATAGCTACCGTGCCTTCAGAAACTTTTCACACCACTTGACTTGTTCCACATTTTGTTGTGTTACAGCCTGAGTTTGAAATGGATTAAATTGAGATTTTGTGTCACTGGCCGACACACAATACCTATTAATATCAAAGTGGAATGATGTTTTTCCATAAATATTCAACCTCTTTGTTATGACAAGCCTAAATATGTTCAGGAGTTAACATTTGCTTAACAAGTCATATAATAAGTTGCATGGACTCACTTTGTGTTCAATAGTGTTTAACAAGAATACCTCATTTCTGTATCCCACATAAATAATGGACTGTAAGTTTCTACAGTCGGGCTGTGAATTTCAAATTCAACCACAAAGGCCAGGGAGGTTTTCCATTGCTTTGCAAAGGGCACCTATTGGTAGATAAAAAAAACAGTAATTGAATATCCCTTAGAGGATGGTGAATTATTAATTACACTTTGGATGGTGTATCAATATACACAATCACTTCAAAGATACAGGCGTCCTTCCTAACTCAGTTGCCAGAGAGAAAGGACACCACTGAGCGATTTCACCATGAGATTTCACCAATGGTGAATTTAAAACAGTTACGGAGTTTATTGGCTGTGATAGGTGAGAACTGAGGATGGATCAACAACATTGTAGTTACTCCACAATACTAACCCAAATAGAGTGAAAATAAGGAAGCCTGTGCAGAGGCACTAGGCACTAAAGCAAACTGCAAAAATGTGGCAAAGAAATTAACTTTATGTCCTGAATACAAAGTGTTATATTTGGGACAAATCCAACACAACACATCGCTGAGTACCACTCTTCATATTTTCCAGCATAGTGGTAACTGTATCATGTTATGGGTATGCTTGTCATTGGCAGGGATTAGGGAGTATTTTTGGATAAAAAGAAAATGAATAGAGTCAAGCACAGGCAAAACCCTAGAAAAAAAACTAGTTTATATCTGCTGCCAAGGCAGCAGTGTCACGTTCTGACCTTTATTTCCTTTGTTTTGTATTTATTTTAGTATGGTCAGGGCGTGAGTTGGGTGGGCAGTCTGTTTGTTTTTCTATGTTTTGGGGTATTTCTATGTTTCGGCCTAGTATGGTTCTCAATCAGAGGCAGGTGTCATTAGTTATCTCTGATTGAGAATTATACTTAGGTAGCCTGGGTTTCACTGTGTGTTTGTGGGTGATTGTGCCTGTCTCTGTGTTTTGCACCAGATAGGGCTGTTTTTGGTTTTCCACGTTTATTGTTTTGTAGTGTTCATGTTTATCTGTTTTTATTAAACATGAATCAATATAACCACGCTGTGTTTTGGTCCGCCTCTACTTCACCACAGGAATACCGTTACAAGCAGCTACTCTTTGTGGGGTCCAAACACATTCAGGCACTTACATTACATATAAAACGTTTTTGTACCATTATTACACCATTACATATCTACAATACAAAATGTATAATACCCCACACAACAATATTACAATGTGTGTGTAGAGTGGTTCAGTCTGCTTTCCAACAGACACTGGGAGACAAATTCCCTTTTCACCAGTACAATAACCTAAAACACAATGCCAAATATATACTGGAGTTACTTACCAGGACAATGTTGAATGAGTTGCCAAGTTACTGTTTTGACTTAAATCGGCTTGATATATCATCTGATACAGTCTATCGGATGATATATTAGATGATATTCCATTTTGAAGCTCTGAGTCTGTACTTTTATAAACTGTAAAGAACAGTTTTTGTCAAAAATGACAATAAGCCTAGGATCTTATAACGTGTCAAATATGCTGCTGTTATTACTATGGCTCCAGGATTTACAGAATTGCAGGTGGAATCTGTTTGCCATCCCCTTTGCCCTTTTCCAATCAAGGTAAGAACTGAAAATATTTTGAGATTCTTAGATTCTGAGATTCTATTTCACTATGTTCTTTTTAGATACATATCCCGCAATGTACAGTCTCTTATATGTGCCTGTGTTTCGAGGCAGCATGATGTCAGACACATGGGGTGGACATTAGGGTATGTCTTCTGTGGAGCTCAGGTGTCCTCTGAGCAACCAATTAAAGATCTGGAATGAGAGGAAGGGAAGAAGCAGTGACGGCCACCGCTGCCCCTGTAGCATTTCCACTGCTTCCCTTCCTCATGGGCCAAGTGTCACTTCACCTGCTGGGGCCCCATTTATAGCCATGATGTTTTCCTGACCAATGTTATCTGCCCAGGAAATACTTAGAATGAACATACACAGGTTAGAAAAAGATGATTCTAATGTCCCATAACTCTTTGCATTAATGTGGAAGAATTCGAAACAATAGAACCAGCAATGTGTAACGGTCGTCGTATGAAGAAGGTATGGACCAAATCGCAGTGTGGTACGTGTTCATGATTGAACTGAACACTGAAATACAAAACAACAACGTGAATAAACAACAAACCGAAACAGTCCTGTAAGGTGCAGAAAACACTAAACAGAAAATAACTACCCACAGAAACCATGTGAGAAAAAGCTACCAAAGTATGGTTCTCAATCAGAGACAACGATAGACAGCTGCCTCTGATTGAGAACCACACACACACACACAGCCAAACAACAAATAAATACAAAACATAGAAAATCAACATAGAATGCCCACCCTAGTCACACCCTGGCCTAACCAAAATAGAGAATAAAAGCCTCTCTATGGCCAGGGTGTGACACAATGCGAGCAGAAATGACTGGAAGTAAATGTTATGTCATGACACTAGCCCTCTATCAGAGATGTGACCCCCCCCAGTTTTATGACTTTAACACCCACATCATAAATTCCATGCAGAGACTCCTCTCTCCCTGACCATGCCGTATGGAGAGAGAGAGGGTCACAATAGAACAAAGGAACTCTCCCACCAAATATTCCTACCTCCCCGAATTGGAGAATTAAACATGGTTCCTAATTTAGAGAATGTGGAAATGGTCGGTGGAGAAGCCAGCTACGACCCGATCCGTTTTGTTTCATGTTTGTGACCCCATGAAAGACAATACAGCCACATTACCCTAACTCTGTTTATACAGGTTCCTCAGTTATGAGACTTGCGTCTGAATGTTGGATAAAGTGTTTAATATTCAAATATACAAATATTTTTGAAAAGACAGCAGTGATTTTGTCTTCTAAAATGAAAAGTGTATGTTTTATGGTAAGTGTGACCAGTCAGTGGCAATGCCCAAGTGAATAGACATTTGTTGGAAATTATGAACCAACCCTTTTTCCACTCTAGAATATAAGCCCCCAGACGAAAAGTCACCACAGTTTCAAATACCGTGAGAACTTGTCCTCACGTGTAAAAAGGGCTAATGCTAATTCAACTCTACAGGCCAGAAAACATGAGAGCTTGCGCCACACGTGAAACTATTGATCACTCAAGAAGAAGTGAATCCTAGATTACAGTCAAACAGACTGCATCTGGAAAGGTAGAAAATCTAGTAAGAACATTGACCGATGCAGAAAAGCACAACATCTCACTCCACGACGACCCGGAAGAATCTACAAAGGACAACGGCGACCTCGACTGGGCAAACCAGAGCCTCACACCACCAGCTCAACGAGCAAATCAAATCAAATCAAGGCCAGCTTCACATAAATACAATGCATTACCTTTCTCCAAACGAGCGATCTTTAGTGGCATATTTATTTATGTGAGAATAGCTTCCATGTCCGATAGAGACCCATTCCTTAGTCTTCCTTTCAACCCCCCCCCCTTTTCCTTTTCTCGCTGAATCTATCGTATTATAACCAACTGTTTTTGTTTAGTCCACTAGGGATGGTATTTACTGTATAATGTTATTATGTATTGTATATTCTGTCATTGTTTAATTAGCTAGTAAATAAATATATATATATATAAAAGATCTTCAGATCTGTAAGAGTGGATTCGGGAGATAGCCGCTCTATATAAACTACCTCTTCCATGGTGCCCCAGGTTAATAATGAGTTAATTGTTGCATGGTTTAATTCAATCATGTAATCAATCAAAAGTTATGTAATCGATTTGATAAAATAGCTTGTCATCACATTAATGAAGTCAGAGGCACGACAGTTAGCAGTACAGAAAGTTTGCCATCGAAATGGAAAATAAAAACAATTGTAGTTAATTTCAGCTAACTACTCAGCAGAGTATTTATTTAAAAGTATTTCAAATGATCTACAAACACTTAATTTCCTGACTGATGGTCACATTTTCAATGCTAATCCTGTATAATCAGTAACGGCGCTAGTCCCATGAATTAGTTTATTTTCGAACGCTTCCGCATTGAATTATTACGTTGTCCTAACCTGTATATCTTTAACCTAAGGAAATACTATGAAATAATAAACAGAGCTGTTCTCTCTTTCATCGCCAGACTGGACCTCCATTAATAAGGGAGTGGGGAGCCTCTGTCCCCCATCACAGCACCATTTTTTTGGGAAGGAAGTTTGATGTGGACATAGTAACACATGGCTGCCAGGAGCAGGTTTTCCACCAGCCGGTCCCCCTCACGCTCTGACAACATCCTGCCACCACGCGCAAGGAGAAAGGTGAGGGAAACAGATTTTTGCCAGTAACGGGAGCCGGCAAAGGGAGGGAGGGGAAGGAAAGATGTAAGGAGAGACAGCAAGGGAGGGAATTATGAAATGAGAGAAGAAGCAGGGACTACAACAATATGGTGCCAACAGAGAAGGGCATCATTTTACGATATCCAACACGACTTTGCTATTTAGTGACTTTTTCTTGTTTACCGTTACTGTTTTTGTACAGAAAGTTCATATTACTTTCACATATGACCGCCAAGCACTTTTGGACATGTGCAGTTTCATGTACATACACTACATGACCAAAAGTAAGTGGACACCTGCTCATCGAACATCTCCCTCCCATAGCATCCCACCTGGCCAACATCCAGTGAAATTGCAGAGCGCGAAATTCAAAAATATTAAATTAAAATATTTAACATTCTTGAAAATATGTGTGAAACATCAAAATAAAGCTTAACTTCTTGTTAATCCGTGTCAGATTTCAAAAAGGCTTTACGGCGAAAGCAAAGCATGTGATTTTCTGAGGACAGCACACTGCATACAAACACATGAAAATCATATTTCAACCAGGCAGGTGCGACACGAAATATCGATATAAAAAATGCTCTACCTTTGATGATCTTCTTCTGTTGGCACTCCACAGGTCCCAGTTACATCAAAAATTGTCCTTTTGTTTGATAATGTTCTTCTTTATATCCATAAAAACTCAGTTTAGCTGGCGCACTTAGGTCAATAATCCACTCATTTTCCCTCCATCAAAATGCATACAAAATGAATCCCAAACGTTACTAATAAACTTCTCCAAACAGGTTAAACAACATTTATAATCAAAACCTTAGGTATCCTAATACGCAAATAAATGATAACATTTAAGACAGAGAATAATATGTTCATTACCGGAGATAAATAAGAAAGAACGAGCTTTCCTCCACACGCTTGGAAACACTCCAGCCAAAATGGGAGCCACAGAGAAAAACTACAATTTCCAAAAACCACCCTGAAACTCTTGGTGGTGCCATGTTGAAAGTCACTGAGCTCTTCAGTACGGGCCATTCTACTGCCAATGTTTGTCTATGGAGACTGCATGGCAGTGTGCTCAATTTCAGCAACGGGTGGGCCTGAAGTAGCTGAATCCACAAATTTGAAGGGGTTTCCACTTACCTTTGTGTATATAGTGTATCTATCTTAAATACATACCTCATACCCCTGGACATTGATCTGGTACTGGTAATCCCTGTACTTAGCTCCATTCTTGTGTATTTCCACTGTAAAGGAGCGATAGAGAAAAAGAGCGAGAGCGAGAGAGAGAGACAGGAAAGAGTGGTGGTTGATATTCTCCCTGGGCGGTGTCAGCGTCTCCGACAGACGGCTCCTTAACAAGCGGTTGCCCCTTCTTGAACTCTGCGGTGATGCGCAGCAGACAACAAGATGGGTGTGCGTGGTGGTGACATGACCCTGGGCAAGGGGCCAGAAACCTGGCCTCGGAGGGGTTGGAGGGAGTAAGGGAAAAAACCCAGGAACCAGCTGCTGGTGAAGTATTGATGTCACCATGATAGGAGCACAGCCATAGGTGTACAGAATGTTGGTGCTAACAGTGATGCTGAAACGGTAGATTCATGTCAAGGATGTACATATAGAGTACATAGAACTCTACAAACTCAAATGCAGATTCTAAATCATCTGTTGGCATTAAAGTGACACCAAACATCCTATAATGGACAATGCCTTATTTCCCCCTATACATGCTTTGGATAACTGGACAATAATAATATGTATGGAATCAACATACCTCTTCATGATTGACATAAACATCTATTCCGATTCAGCCTATAACTTATCTCCCACCACCCCTATAAAATCAACATGCACTCCTGTTCACTGTCAATAAACTGATACAGTACCTTTACAATCAGCATATGCATCATTCCAGAATCTTTCTGACAGCCATACATATTGTGAGTAGTGAAACCATCAGTTATTTTCTATTTATCCAAATGCTCTCCGATTCCTATCAGCAGGCTGTCTCACCAAGCACTGGGACATTGAGAATAGATGGCATGAGAAATATTATGCATGGTTTCGGATGATGTCTCTTTGTGACATCTAATCAGGTGGATTTGTCATCCACATTCCAGGCGTATTCTGAGTGTTGCAGTTTAATGCTCAACATTATATTAAGCGCCGGTTGCAGCAGCTTGAAAATAAATATTTATTAATTCAAAACAAAATGTAGACAAAACTGCTTCTTATTGTTATTGTTTTCCCCTGTAATTTAGTTGAGGTAAATGCTTTGTTAAATACAATACCAGAGGCTTTTTGTAATGAAATAGATTGTAATGGGGAAAAAAATGTGTGTAAAAACACATGCAGTTAATCAATAATTTTAATACCACTAGCCGTTAGCTGGAACATCACACAAAACAATTGGTTTACAGTTGGATTTCATTCCCCGAGATTGATTGGCTGTGCTTTGTTATCGATACTGTGTGAATACAAACGGTAATGTATCTACAGAAGCACACATAGTAGGATGTTCTGTCCACTACATGTCAAACCTCACAGTGTATCTACAAATGAAATCCACTCTGTACTGTACCAACCAAAAATCCCTATCAATGGACCAGACCTTCAAGTTATGACGTACTACAGGCCAAGAGGAAGCCATTACCGTTACCAGAGTGCCACCTTTATCGACTCAAAAGTCTCACTAGTTTCACTAAAAACATTCGCAGAGTCACAGTAAGTTAGGAGTCAAAATGTCACCAGGCCCTTTTCGCTTCATCTCATGAAATACGGAGTGGTGTTTTTTGGTACAGCTGTTTGGAGCTCAGCAGGGGACTGACAACTCATTAAATATGAGGGGCATAGGGGAGGAGAGATGGAGGGGTAGAGGGAAGGAGAGATGGAGGGGTAGAGGGAAGGAGAGATGAAGGGGTAGAGGGGAGGAGAGATGGAGGGGTAGAGGGAAGGAGAGATGGAGGGGAAGAGGGGAGGAGAGATGGAGGGGTAGAGGGGAGGAGAGATGGAGGGGAAGAGGGGAGGAGAGATGGAGGGGTAGAGGGGAGGAGAGATGGAGGGGTAGAGGGAAGGAGAGATGGAGGGGTAGAGGGAAGGAGAGATGGAGGGGTAGAGGGAAGGAGAGATGGAGGGGAAGAGGGGAGGAGAGATGCAGGGGAAGAGGGGAGGAGAGATGGAGGGGTAGAGGGGAGGAGAAATGGAGGGGAAGAGGGAAGGAGAGATGGAGGGGTAGAGGGGAGGAGAGATGGAGGGGTAGAGGGGAGGAGAGATGGAGGGGTAGAGGGGAGGAGAGATGGAGGGGTAGAGGGGAGGAGAGATGGAGGAAGAGGGAGGAGAGATGGAGGGGTAGAGGGAGGAGAGATGGAGGGGTAGAGGGAAGGAGAGATGGAGGGAGAGGAAGGAGAGATGGAGGGTAGAGGAAGGAGAGATGGAGGGAAGAGGGAGGAGAGATGCAGGGGAAGGGGAGGAGAGATGGAGGGGTAGGGGAGGAGAAATGGAAGGAGAGATGGAGGGGTAGAGGAGGAGAGATGGAGGGCAGAGGGGAGGAGAGATGGAGGGGAGGGAGGGAGATGGAGGGGAGAGGGGAGGAGAGGTGGAGGGTAGAGGGCAGGAGAGATGGAGGGGTAGATGGAGGAGAGGTGGAGGGGAAGAGGGGAGGGCAGGAGAGATGGCAGGAGAGGTGGAGGGTAGAGGAGGAGAGGTGGATAGAGGGGAGGAGATGGAGGGGAGAGGAAGGAGAGATGGAGGGGTAGAGGAGGAGAGATGGCGGGGTAGAGGGGAGGAGAGATGGAGGGTAGAGGAGGGGATGGAGGAAGAGGGGAGGAGAGATGGAGGGGTAGAGGGAAGGAGAGATGGAGGGGAAGAGGGGAGGAGAGATGGAGGGTAGAGGAGGAGAGATGGAGGGGAGAGGGAGGAGATGGAGGGAAGGAGGAGAGGTGGAGGGAAGAGGGCAGGAGAGATGGAGGGGTAGAGGGGAGGAAAGATGGAGGGTAGAAGGAAGGAGGTGGAGGGGTAGAGGGGAGGAGAGATGGAGGGGTAGAGGGGAGGAGAGATGGAGGGAAGAGGGAGGAGAGATGGAGGGGTAGAGGGGAGGAGAGATGGAGGGGAAGAGGTGAGGAGAGATGGAGGGGTAGAGGTGAGGAGAGATGGAGGGTAGAGGGAAGGAGAGATGGAGGAAGAGGGGAGGAGAGATGGAGGGGAAGAGGGGGGAGATGGAGGGTAGAGGGGAGGAGAAATGGAGGGAAGAGGGAAGGAGATGGATGGAGGAGAGATGGCGGGGTAGAGGAGGAGAGATGGATGGAGGGAAGAGGGGAGGAGAGATGGAGGGAAGAGGGAGGAGAGATGGAGGGGTGGAGAGATGGAGAAGGGGAGGAGAGATGGAGGGGTAGAGGGAGAGATGGAGGGTAGAGGGAGGAGAGATGGAGGGGAAGAGGGGAGGGAGAGATGGAGGGAAGAGGAGGAGGAGAGATGGAGGGGTAGAGGGGAGGAGAGATGGAGGAGGGGAGGGGAGGAGAGATGGAGGGGTAGAGGAAGGAGAGATGGAGGGGTAGAGGAAGGAGAGATGGAGGGAGAGGGAGGAGATGGAGGGTAGAGGGGAGGGAGGAAGAGGAGGAGAGATGGAGGAAGAGGGGAGGAGAGATGGAGGGAAGATGGAGAGATGGAAGAGGGGAGGAGAGATGGAGGGGTAGAAGTGAAGAGGTGGAGGGGGAGGGGAGGAGAGATGGAGGGGAGGTGGAGGTGAGAGGAGGGGAGATGGAGGGAAGAGGGAGGAGAGCTGGAGGGTAGGGGAGGAGAGATGGAGGGTAGAGGGGAGGAGAGATGGAAGAGGGAGGAGAGTTGGAGGGGTAGAGAGGAGGAGAGGTGGAGGTGTAGAGAGGGAGGAGAGATGGAGGAAGAGGGCAGGAGAGGTGGAGGGAAGGGGAGGAGAGATGGAGGGTAGAGGGGAGAGGTGGGAAGTGAGAGATGGAGGGGAAGACAGGTGGAGGGGTAGAAGGTAAGAGGTGGAGGGGTAGAGGGCAGGAGAGGTGAGGGGTAGAGGGGGAGGGAGGTGGAGAGGGAGGTGAGATAGAGGGCAGGGAGGTGGAGGGGTAGGGGAGGAGAGATGGAGGGGTCGAGGGCAGGAGGTGGAGGGTAGAGATGGAGGTGGAAGAGGGAGGAGAAATGGAGGGAAGAGGGAAGGAGAGATGGAGGGGTAGAGGAGGAGAGATGGAGGGGTAGAGGGAGGAGAGATGGAGGGTAGAGGAGGAGAGATGGAGGGAAGATGGATGGAGGGGTAGAGGGAAGGAGAGATGGAGGGAAGAGGGAGGAGAGATGGAGGGTAGAGGGAGGAGAGATGGAGGGGTAGAGGGGAGGAGAGATGGAGGGAAGAGGTGAGGAGAGATGGAGGGGAAGAGGTGAGGGAGATGGAGGGGAAGAGGGGAGGAGAGATGGAGGGGTAGAGGGGAGGAGAGATGGAGGGGTAGAGGGGAGGAGAGATGGAGGGGTAGGGGAGGAGAGATGGAGGGGAAGGGAGGAGAGATGGAGGGTAGAGGGGAGGAGAGATGGAGGGGTAGAGGGAAGGAGATATGGAGGGAGAGGGAAGGGAGATGGAGGGTAGAGGGGAGGAGAGATGGAGGGTAGGGGAGGAGAGATGGAGGGAAGAGGGGAGGAGAGGTGGAGGGAGGGCAGGATGGAGAGGGAAGGAGGAAAGATGGAGGGTAGAAGTGAAGAGAGGTGGAGGGGAGAGGGGAGGAGAGATGGAGGGGTAGAGGGGAGGAGAGATGGAGGGAGAGGGGGGAGAGATGGAGGGGTAGAGGGGAGGAGAGATGAAGGGGAAGAGGGGAGGAGAGATGGAGAGGGGAGGAGAGATGGAGGGGTAGAGGGGAGGAGAGATGGAGGGGAAGAGGTGAGGAGAGATGGAGGGGTAGAGGGGAGGAGAGATGGAGGGGGGGAAGATGGAGGGGAAGAGGGGAGAGAGATGGAGGGGAAGAGGGGAGGAGAGATGGAGGGGTAGAGGAGGAGAAATGGAGGGAAGAGGAAGGAGAGATGGAGGGGTAGAGGGGAGGAGAGATGGCGGGGTAGAGGGGGGAGGAGAGATGGAGGGTAGAGGGAAGGAGAGATGGAGGGAAGAGGGAGGAGAGATGGAGGGGTAGAGGGGAGGAGAGATGGAGGGGTAGAGGGGAGGAGAGATGGAGGGAAGAGGGGATGGAGATGGAGGGGAAGAGGGAGGAGATGGAGGGGTAGAGGGGAGGAGAGATGGAGGGCAGAGGGAGGAGAGATAGAGGAGGAGGATGGAAGAGGGGGAGAGATGGAGGGGTAGAGGGAAGGAGAGATGGAGGGGTAGAGGGAAGGAGGATGGAGGGGTAGATGGAGATGGAGGGGTAGAGGGGAGGAGAGATGGAGGGGCAGAGGGGAGGAGAGATGGAGGGGAAGAGGGGGAGGAGAGATGGAGGGTAGAGGGAGGAGAGATGGAGGGTAGAGGGAGGAGAGATGGAGGGGTAGAAGTGAAGAGAGGTGGAGGGGTAGAGGGGAGAGAGAGGTGGACAGGAGAGGTGGAGGGGTGTAGAGGGAGGGGAGATGGAAGGAAGAGGGCAGGAGAGCTGGAGGGGTAGAGGGAGGAGAGATGGAGGTGTAGAGGGAGATGGGGAAGAGGGCAGGAGAGTTGGAGGGTAGAGAGGAGGAGAGGTGGAGGTGGAGGGGAGAGATGGAGGAAGAGGGCAGGAGAGGTGGAGGGAAGAGGGCAGGAGAGATGGAGGGGAAGAGGGCAGGAGAGATGGAGGGGTAGAGGGGAGGAGAGGTGGAGGGTAGAAGTGAAGAGAGGTGGAGGGGTAGAGGGGAAGACAGGTGGAGGGTAGAAGGTAAGAGAGGTGGAGGGGCAGAGGGCAGGAGAGGTGGAGGGGTAGAGGGGAGGGAGTGGAGGGTAGAGGGCAGGGGTAGAGGGAAGAGGTGGAGGGGTAGAGGGCAGGAGAGATGGAGAGATGGAGGTAGAAGGGAAGATAGATGGAGGAGGAAGAGGTGGAGGGGTAGAGGGCAGGAGAGGTGGAGGGGAGGCAGGAGAGGTGGAGGGTAGGGCAGGAGAGGTGGAGGGCAGAGGAGGAGAGGTGGAGGGGTAGAGGCAGGAGGGTAGAGGGGAGGGGCAGGAGGTGGAGGGTCGAGGGCAGGAGAGGTGGAGGGGTTGAAGGGAAGAGAGGTGGAGGGGTAGAGGGCAGGAGAGGTGTAGGGGTAGAGGGGAGGAGAGGAGGTGGAGGGGTAGAGGGAGGATGGAGGGTAGAGGGGAGCAGAGGTGGAGGGTAGAGGGGAGCAGAGGGGAGGGGGAGAGGAGCAGAGGTGGATGGAGAGGGAAGAAGGTGGAGGGGTAGAAGGGAGAGAGGTGGAGGGATAGAGGGAGGAGAGGTGTAGGGGGTAGAGGGGAGGAGAGGTGGAGGGGAAGAGGGAGGAAAGAAAAAAGAGAGGTGGAGGGGTAGAGGAGGAGGAAGAGATGGGAGGGAGGTGGAGGGCAGGATAGGGGAGGGGTAGAGTGGAAGAGAGGTGGAGGGGTAGAAGGAAGGAGGTGGAGATGGAGAGAGATGGAGGGGAGGAAGAGATGGAGGGGTAGAGCGGAAGAGAGATGGATGGAGAAGGGAAGAGGGGTGGAGGGGTAAAGGGCAGGAGAGGTGGAGGGTAGAGAGGTGGAGGGCAGGAGAGGTGGAGGGATAGAGCGGAAGAGAGATGGAGGGGTAGAAGGGAAGAGAGGTGGAGGGGTAGAAGGGAAGAGATGGAGGGGTAGAGGGCAGGAGAGATGGAGGGGTAGAGGGTAGGAGAGGCTGAGGGGTAGAGGGGAGGAGAGATGGAGGGGTAGAGGGGAGGAGAGATTGCGGGTCAGAGGGACAGATGAATAGATGGATAGCAGGACTTGTGTTTTGGGGTTAATCTTTTCAATTGATATAGTTTAAGTGTTTACTGTTCTGTCTTGAGATGTTTTTTTCCCAATGGCTTTCGGAATAAACATTTTCGGAGTAAAATTGTTGTGTTATTGACAACATTTCTCATCAATGACATGTTCTCAGTGCATATTGTTATCAGGAAAATCTAACCGCCAAGTCATGATTGCTGAGAAAAACCTATTACACCATGTTCTCTTTCTCTATCCCTCTCTGTCTTTCTCTCTCTCCTCCTCCTCTTCCCATCCGTGTCTTTCTCTCTGTCTCTGGTGAGTGATCAATAGTTATTTTCTGCCAAGAGTGGCGACAGAGACCGAGACAGACACTGCTGCACATGGCCTCCCATTCCAAGTCGATGGCACTTTTTCATTAAGCTGACACCAGACTAAACAAAGCAGACCCATTTCCCTGCCACCACACAAACACATGTTCCTGTCCGTAATGGGACTGCCTGGATAAAATGGAAGCAGGAGGAGGAAAATGGAGTTTCCCATTATAGGAATCACTAACTCTCTGGTCCACTTATTTCTTTCTCTTCCCTGTTCTCTCTTTTCTTCGCTTTCTCTTTTCTTTTTATTCTGCTTTTCTCTGAGGCCATGGCGTCTTTATACACCAATAGATGACACTAGTTGGATTTTCGATTCAGAATGATATTAACCCTTGGTGTATAAAGGTGTTCGGGTCTGTGGGAGCCATTTTCAATGTTTACTAAAAGAAAAATTATACAATTAATCATTTTTTCAACCTGAGACTCATTGGCTTTGCCGCATTTTCTGTGAAGAACATGTCAAATCAAACATTTTCATTGAGTTCACACTGTGCACCCCACTACACATTTATATTACATATGTGGTGTTCGGTTCCATTGGACCTGAGGATAATAAAAGTGTGGAAAAGTGTGTGTGTGTAGGTGAAAAAAAAAAGTTTGCTGTGTGCCTTCACTCTTTCTTCATCTTCCCTGGGCCTGCTGTTTCAACATACTGTAGCACCAAGAACCTGTCTGTCTCCCTGCCTGTCTGCCTGTCAGGCACCATGTTAACTTCAGTCGCTGTGGTAGTTTACATGTATAGTGTTGAGTCATTCGCATACATACTCAAAGCCAGTGGCATGTCGTTACTAAAGTTTGAAAAAAGTAAGGAGCCTAGACAGCTGCCCTCGGCAATTCCATACTGTAGCACCAAGAACCTGTCTGTCTCCCTGCCTGTCTGCCTGTCTCCCGCTTTTCTCTCACTCTTTACCCTTTGTAGTGTGTGAAACTACACAATGTCTTTCGGGTACCTGCACAATATTATTTCAATACATTATTTCAATACATTATTTCAATCAATTGTAAAAATAAAAAATGCAGTATATTCCCACACTCTACCCCAGCCAGGTGCAAATTGGGGGGGACACAACAAATAAATAGCTTTGTATGTGTGGCTCCTTACCACAATCAATCAGTATGGCAAAAATAATCTTTGCTCAGAGGGCCTTAGAAATAATTTTTGCAGAGAGAGAAGCTCATGTGGAAGGAGTGTCTTCCACTTTGTAAGATGAATAATTTTCAGAATATGAGGATTATGTCTCTGTCAATTCAGAGTCGGACAGTTAGTTGGAAGAAGAGGATGATATTGACCAGGATGATATTGACCAGCATGTCAGCAACCAGCCCCAGGACCAGCCTGTCAGCAGCCAGCCCCAGGACCAGCCTGTCAGCAACCAGGCCCAGGACCAGCCCGTCAGCAGCCAGCCCCAGGACCAGCCCTGTCAGCAGCCAGCCCCCCAGCCTGACCAGCCCCAGGACCATCAGCCCCAGCCAGCCCCAGGACCAGCCTGTCATCAGCAGCCAGCCCCAGGACCAGCCCGTCAGCAGCCAGCCCCAGGACCAGCCTGTCAGCAGCCAGCCCCAGGACCAGCCCGTCAGCAGCCAGCCCCAGGAACAGTCAGTCAGCAGCCAGCCCCAGGACCAGCCCGTCAGCAACCAGTTCATCAGCAGCCTGCAGGAGGAGACATATGGATGTCAAAAAATTGTGAAATTGTAATGAGCCACCCCACATGGCTGCCAATGTGATAAGGATGCAGCCAGGGCCGAGGTGGATGGTGGTTACTCATGACATAAAGTCTTCCTTTGAACTGTTCATCCCAGACACCATCCAGAAAATCCTTCTGGACTGCACTAAGGGAAGGCGTGTTTTTGGAGATAGGTGGGAGAAAACACATTTACATGCATACTTTGGGGTTCTTATTCTTGCTGGTGTTTTCAGATCCAATGGGGAATCCACAGAATCCCTGTGGGATGCAGAAACTGGCAGAGAACTTTTCCGTGCAACAATGTCTCCACATTATTTCGGTAACCGACACACCAGACCAGCTCGGCGCAGAGAAACAACATAGCCACAATCAGGTGAGTGTGGGTACAGTGGGTGGACCGCCTTCGCCTGTTTTACAACCCTGGCCCCAACACTACTGTTGATGAGCAGCTTATGCCATTTGTTTATTCATTTTTCAGGCAGTACATACCATCTAAACCTGCAAAATATAGAATCAAGATCTGGGCTGCTTGTGATGCTGCTTCATCATATGCATGAAACATGCAAGTGTATATGGGGAACCCAGATGGTGGAGCCCCTGAGAAGAACCAAGGGATGCGGGGACTCCGTGGCCACAACATCACATGCAATAACTTTTTTAAGCTGACGATGTTAGGAACAGTACGATAAAACAAGCCAGATCTCCCATCTCAGCTGTTGAATACACAGCACAGGACAATCAATTCCTTTAAGTTTGTGTTCTCGTCCCACGTCCCGGCTCTTTCTCAAGGAGCTGGGCAAAGCATTGGTAAGACCTCAAATCCAGAGGAGGCATCATATCCCAAATGTGAGGAGGATTCGGGAGGAGGATGCTGGTGCCCCATCTGCCCGACCCACTGAACCAACAACTCCAATACCGTAAGTAAGTGTTTGTGATGTTGTTGCATGTGTGTGTGTCTGACTGTCCTACCTTGGCCTGCTGTAACTATATGAGTGAGTGAGTGAGTGAGTGAGTGAGTGAGTGAGTGAGTGAGTGAGTGAGTGAGTGAGTGAGTGAGTGAGTGAGTGAGTGAGTGAGATGTTAGTAAAATTCCTGAACTAAGTGTTTTCATCATTCTAGATTGCAGCCGGTAGCAACAAGAAGAAGCACTGTGATGTGTGTGGACCCAAGATGGACAGGAAGACACAGTACACATGCATCAAGTGCAAGAAATACATTTGCAACACACACAGTAAAACTCTGTCCCTCATGTGGCATGTAGACCGGCCTTAATTTGTGTTCAATGGGACTCATTTATCATTTCCATTGTCACGGCCTGACCTTAGAGATCCTTTTTATGTCTCTATTTGGTTTGGTCGGTATTCTATGGGGGTCGGTATTCTATGTTCTATTATTTGTATTTCTATGTTTGGCCGGGTAGGGTTCTCAATCAGGGACAGCTGTCTATCGTTGTCTCTAATTGAGAACCATACTTAGGTAGTCCTCTTCCCACCTATCTTTGTGGGAAGTTGACATTTTTTAGGGCACATATCCTTTAGCTTCACTGTTTGTTTTTGTAGTGTTTATTGTTTTGTTCCGCATCATGTTCCAATAAAGAGAAAATGTACGCTCACCACGCTGCACCTTGGTCCTATTTCTTCAGCAGCCGTGACAGAACTTCCCACCAACAACGGACCAAGCAGCGTGGTAAGGAGGAGCAGCGTGTCCAGGATTGATGGACTTGGGAGGAGATCCCAAGGAAGCCGAGAGGCAGTTCCCAATTTTTTTTTTTTTTTTGGGGGGCACACGGGGAGTGTGGCTGAGTCAGGTTGGAGACCTGAGCCATCTTCCCGTGCTTACTGTGGCGAGCGTCGTACTGGTCAGGCACCATGTTATGCGGTGGAGCGCACGGTGTCTCCAGTGCGCGTGCACAGCCTGGTGCGCTACCTTCCATCTCCCCGACTCGGCCGGGCTAGAGTGGGCATCCAGCCAGGGCGGAGGATGCCCCCTTAGCGCATCTGGCTGCCAGTACGTCTCTACGGCCCGGGATATCCTGCGCCGACTCTGCGCAGTGTCTCCAGTGCGTCTGCACAGCCCAGTGCGTCCTGTGACTGCGCCCCGCATCTGCAGGGCGAAAATAACCATCCAGCCAGGACGGGTTGTGCAGGCTTTACGCTCAAGACCTCCAGTGTGCCTCCATGGCCCAGTGTATCCTGTGCCTGTCCCCAGAAGGACAGGGCCTCTTGTATGTCTCCCCAACCTGGTGAGTCCTGTGCCTGCTCCCAGAGCGAAGCCTCCAATGATGATCCATGGCACAAAGCCTCTAGTGATGATCCACGGCACGAAGCCTCCAGTGATGATCATGGCAAGAAGCCTCCAGTGATGATCCACGGCAAGAAGCCTCCAGTGATGATCCATGGCAAGAAGCTTCCAGTGATGATCCATGGCACAAAGCCTCCAGTGATTATCCACGGCACGAAGCCTCCAGTGATGATCCATGGCACGAAGCCTCCAGTGATGATCCATGGCACGAAGCCTCCAGTGATGATCCATGGCAAGAAGCCTCCAGTGATGATCCACGGCACGAAGCCTCCAGTGAGGAGTCATGGCACGAAGCCTCCAACGACGGCCTCCAGTCCAGAACCTCCAGCGACGGTCTCCAGTCCGGAGCCTCCAGAGACGGTCTCCAGTCCGGAGCCTCCAGAGACGATCTCTAGTCCGGAGCCTCCAGAGACGGTCTCCAGTCCGGAGCCTCCAGAGACGGTCTCTAGTCCAGAGCCTCCAGAGACGGTCTCCAGTCCGGAGCCTCCAGAGACGGTCTCCAGTCCGGAGCCTCCAGAGACGGTCTCCAGTCTGGAGCCTCCAGAGACGGTCTCTAGTCCGGAGCCTCCAGAGACGGCCTCCAGTCCGCGGCCCACAACAAGGGTGCCCAGTCCGGTTTAGGCTGTTTCATTTATATTTGTTCAAGATAAACATGATTTATTCCGCCCATGTCTTGATTATAATTTATTTTTGTTGACAAAAATCACATTTTATTAAAACAACGAATATCGTTTTATTGATAAATATGATCTTGCAGAGGTAAATGGCAAATAATAACCATGTATGCTGTCTATATTGCTTGTTATTGATATGTCAACATCTAAGTATGAAGTATCTTTACGTAAATTGTTATGGCTGTATTGTTTTAAAAACCCAATAATGTTGTGGGTCCATCAGTCCCGCAAACTTTGTTTGTCTTTCTGTCCATTAATTTATCCATCCATCTGTCCCTACAGCGATCCATCTGCCTACCTATCAATCTGTGGGTGAGGAGTGTGTATGTGCTTGTGTGCATGCCTGTGTGTGGTCACGTATGTGTGTGTGTGCGTATATGTGCATGTATGCTTGGGTGTGTTGTTTTGAAGTTTTAGTTTCTGAAATATTTAGGACTAACTTATTCCTTTCCACCCATTCTGAAACAAACTGCAACTCTTTGTTAAAATGTTGTTGTAACTGCCAGTGGCATGTCATTAGTAAAGATTGAAAAAAGTAAGGAGCCTAGACAGCTGCCCTGGGCAATTCTTGATTCTACCTGAATTTTGTTGGAGAGGCTTCCATTAAAGAACACCCTCTGTGTTCTGTTAGACAGGTAACTCTTTATCCACAATATAGCAGGGGGTGTAAAGCCATAACACATACGTTTTTCCAGAAACAGACTATGATCAATGTCAAAAGCCGCACTGAAGTCTAACATAACAGCCCCCACAATCTTTTAATAATCAATTTCTCGCAGCTAATCATCAGTCATTTGTGTAAGTGCTGTGCTTATTGAATGTCTTTTCCTTTAAGTGTGCTGAAAGTCTGTTGTCAATTTGTTTGCTGTAAAATAGCATTGTATCTGGACAATCACAATTTTTCCCAAAAGTTTACTAAGGTTTGGTAACAGGCTGATTGGTCGGCTATTTGAGCAAGTAAAGGGGGCTTTACTATTCCTAGGTAAGGGAATAACTTTCGCTTCCCTCCAGGCCCGAAGGCACACATTTTCTAGTAGGCTTAAATTTAAGATATGGAAAATAGGAGTGGCAATATCATTCGCTATTATCCTCAGTAATTTTCCATCCAAGTTGTCAGATCCTGATGGCTTGTCATTGTTGATGGACAAAAAAATATATCACCTCTTCCACACTTACTTTACGGAATTCAAAATTACATTGCTTCTCTTTCATAATTTGGTCAGATATACTTGGATGTGTAGTGTCAGCATTTGTTGCTGGCATGTCATGCCTAAATTTGCTAATCTTGCCAATTAAAAAATCATTAAAGTAGTTGGCAATATCAATGTGATGACTGAGACATCTGATTCAATGAATGAAGGAGCAGAGTTTGCCTTTTTGCCCCAAATTTTATTTAAGGTGCTCCAAAGCTTTTTACTATCATTCTTTGTTTCATAGTGTAGTTTCTTCTTGTTTGTATTCAGTTTAGTCACACGACTTCTGAATTTGCAGTACGTTTGCCAATCGGTTGTACAGCTAGACGTATTTGCCATCTGATTTGCCTCATCCCTCTCAACCATATCATTTTTCTATTCCCTATCAATCAACGGGGATTTAACAGTTTTCACAGTCATTTTCTTAATGGGTGCATGCTTATTAGTAACTGGGATAAGCAATTTCATACCTGTGTCAAGTGCAGCGTCTGGTTGCTCGTCATTACACACCACGGACCAACAAATATTCTTCACATCAACAACATAGGAATCACTTCAAAACGTATTGTATAACCTCTTATACACTATATTAGGCATAGCCTTTGGAACTTTGGTTTTCCTAGATATGGCTACTATGTGATCACTACATACGATGGATTTGGATACTTCTTTCAAACAAATTTCTGCAGCATTAGGAAAGATGTGATCCATACACGTTGATGATTTCATTCCTGTGCTGTTTGGAACTACCCTGGTAGGTTGATTTATAGCCTGAACCAGGTTGCAGGCACTAGTTACAGTTGCTCTTGAATGGGCAGCCTGATGAAAGACAGTCAATATTTAAATCACCCTCTATTGATATCACATACATTATCAATCATTTCACACGTTATCCAGATACTGACTAATAGCACTTTGTGGTCTATAGCAGCTTCCCACCAGAATGACATTATGAAGGATAATGTCATTCGACCCAACATTGACCATGACAGTATCAGCCCCCGGTGACTGACTCACAGCCTCGGGAAGCAACCTGGTGATATCCTGAACTTTTGCCCCAGAAAAACACAATGTAAAAAAAAAAAAAACCCACTACCAGTCAAAATCAGTTGTGTTGTGACAAGGTTGGTATACAGAAGATATTTGGTAAAAGACCAAGTCCATATTATGGGAAGAATAGCTTAAATAAGCAAAGATAAATTACAGTCCATCATTACTTTAAGACATGGAGGTCAGTCAATACTGGAAAATATGGAAAATGTAAAGAACTTTTCAAGTGCAGTCACAAAAACCATCAAGCTCTATGATGAAACTGGCTCTCATGAAGACCGCCACAGGAAAAGAAGACCCAGAGAACCTCTAATGCAGAGGATAAGTTCATTAGAGTTACCAGCCTCAGAAATTGCAGCCCAAATAAATGCATCACAGAGCTCAAGTAACAGACACGTCTCAACATCAACTGTTCAGAGGAGACTGAGTGAATCAGGCCTTCATGGTCAAATTGCTGCAAAGAAACCACTACTAAAGGACACCAATAAAAAGAAGAGACTTGTTTTGCCCGAGAAACATGAGAAATGGACATTAGACCGGTGGAAATCTGTCCTTTGGTCTGATGATTACAAATTTGAGATATTTGCTTCCAACCGCCATGTGTTTGTGAGGGGCAGGGTAGGTAAACCGATTATTTCCGCATGTGTGGTTCCCACTGTGAAGCATGGACGAGGAGGTTTGATTGTGTGGGGGTGCTTTTTTTGTGACACTGTTGGTGATTTATTTAGAATCCAAGGCACACATAACCAGCATGGCTACAACAGCGATACGCCATCCCATCTGGTTTGGGCTAAGTGGGACTATCATTTACTTTTCAACAGGACAATGAAGCAACACACCTCCAGGCTCTGTAAGGTCTATTTGACCAAGAGGGAGAGTGATGGAGGGCTGCATCAGATGACCTGGCCTCCACAATCACCTGACCTCAACCCAATTGAGATGGTTTGGAATGAATTGGACAGCAGAGTGAAGGAAAAGCAGCCAACAAGTTCTCAGAATAGGTGGAAACTCCTTCAAAACTGTTGGAAAAGCTTTCCAGGTGAAGCTGGTTGAGAGAATGCCAAGAATGTGCAAAACTGTCATCAAGACAAAGGGTGGTTACTTCGAAGAATCTAAATTCGAAATTATATTTAGATTTGTTTAACACTTGCTTGGTTACTACAGGATTCCATATGTGTTATGGAATCAGGCCACAACAGGGACAGAGCTCTGATCCGGAGAGCACGGCCTAGCGGAGGGGGCCAGCGGTGGTCCAGGCTGTGCCAGGCAGTTTGACTAGAACAGAGAGAGGTAGCTGGAGGGGCATCCACAGCCACAGAGGGAACACCCAAGTCCTCGGCAGAAGACCGCTGGTACAGGGCCTCAAAGCGATTTGAAAGTCTTTTGTCTGGACGTGGAAGAAGAAGGCAGGTGCACAGAGAACAATTCTTCTCATTCTTTCTGGTTCCAATACACATCCATTTACGCTCACCTGGAGTAGAACAATGAGCGGCCATTTTCTGGTACAACTACAGTAGTAGAGGGTTACAGTGGCGGAAATGGATCATAGTCCAGGAAGGTCCCATTATGATCCTCTTGGAAGTTTTGATAGGAACTATTTAAAGACGCTGATAGTCTCACAGAATCCTTATTCAGTTAACATTTGTTATGTCTTCATGAAGAGTTGCTTCTTAGCTGCATCAAGTTCAAAACATTTTTCACAAATTCAAGTATCCATCAGAACTTTCCCCGTGACAACTAGGAACATGTCACAGATAATAAATTTAATAGCATGTGAGTCCCCAGCAGATTCAAAGGAGCTATCAATGCTGCACGCCGACAGGCCAAGGGAATAAACTTTTCCCAGCTCTGCCGGGGACTTAGATTCTCCCTTATGGCTGAGGACGTCCCCACCAGTCCCCCACACAACTGTGTTGTTGTCTGTCATTCTTTGAATGTGAAGCGCGAGAGAGAAGCGGAAGGGGGTGGGTGATGTCTGGGTCGGTTGTTAGTGACTGGTCGCAGGCTGTTCCTTGCTACACACGGGCCCGGCTGTGTGTTAGCATTCGGTGTGTTCTCTCAGAGCTGTGTATGGGGTGTCCCCAGTGTCGGTTGTCTGTGCTGTTGGTCCTTTTGGCGGCAGGAATGTGAGACAATATATCCACAGGAAAGTATAATTACATACAATTTTCAAAGCACTGCTAGGGCATTCAGATTTCATAACCTGAAGCATGCGCAGAACCATGTAAGCATGAGCATAAAATCAACAGTTGAAGTCGGAAGTTTACATACACTTAGGTTGGAGTCATTAAAACTCATTTTTCAACCACTCCACAAATTTCTTGTTAGCAAACTATAGTTTTGGCAAATCAGTTGTGTAATGCACAAAGTGGATGTCCTAAGTGATTTTTCCAACAACTTTTTAAAGACAGATTATTTCACTTATAATTTACTTTATCACAATTCCAGTGGATCAGACGTTTACATACACTAAGTTGACTGTGCCTTTAAACAGCTTGGAATGTTCCAGAAAATGATGTCATGGCTTTAGAAGCTTCTGATAGGCTAATTGACATCATTTGAGTCAATTGGAGGTGTACCTATTGATATATTTTGAGGCCTACCATCAAAATCACTGCCTCTTTACTTCATCATGGGAAAATCAAAATAATTCAAGAAGGTAAAACTCCACAACTCTGGTTCATCCTTGGGAGCAATTTCCAAATGCCTGAAGGTACCACGTTCATCTGTACAAACAATAGTACGCAATTATAAACACCATGGGCCCATGCAGCCATCATATCGCCCAGGGAGGAGACGTGTTCTGGCTCCTAGAGATGAACGTATTTTGGTGCGAAAAGTGCAAATCAATCCCAGAACAACAGCACCTTCTGAAGATGCTGGAAGAAACGGGTGCAAAAGTATCTATATCCACAGTAAAACGAGTCCTATATCGACATAACCTGAAAAGGCCGCTCAGCAAGGAAGAAGCCACTGCTCCAAAACCTCCATAAAAAAAGCCAGACTACAGTTTGCAATTGCACATGGGCACAAAGATCGTACTTTTTGGAGAAATGTCCTCTGGTCTGATGAAACAAAAATAGAACTGCTTGGCCATAATGACCATCGTTATGTTTGGAGGAAAAAGGGGGAGGCTTGTAAGCCGAAGAACACTATCCCAACCGTAGAGCACAGGGGTGGCAGCATCATGTTGTGGGGGTGCTTTGCTGCAGGAGGGACTGGTGCACTTCACAAAATGGATGGCATCACGAGGCAGGAAAATTATGTGCATATATTGAAGCAACATCTCAAGACATCAGTCAGGAAGTTAAAGGTTGGTCGCAAATTAGTCTTCCAAATGGACAATGACCCCAAGCAAACTTCCAAAGTTGTGGCAAAATGGCTTAAGAACAACAAAGTCAAGGTATTGGAGCGGCCATCACAAAGCCCTGACGGCAATACTATAGAACATTTGTGGGCAGAACTGAAAAAACATGTGAGCAAGGAGGCCTACAAACCTGACTCAGTTACACCAGCTCTGTCAGGAGGAATGGGCCAAAATTCACCCAACTTATTGTGGGAAGCTTGTGGAAGGCTACTCGAAACACTTGACCCAAGTTAAACAATTGAAAGGCAATGTTACCAAATACTAATTGAGTATGTAAACTTCGGACCCACTGGGAATGTGATGAAAGAAAAAAGCTGAAATCAATCATTCTCTACTATTATTCTGACATTTCACATTCTTAAAATAAAGTGGTGATCCTAACTGACCTAAGACAGGCATTTTTTACTGGGATTAAATGTCAGGAAATGTGAAAAACTGAGTTTAAATTTAGTTGGTAAAGGTGTATGTAAATGTCCGACTTCAACTGTATGTCAAAAAAGAATAATTTTGCATGGTTAAACACACCATACAACCAGACTACTTTTAACAATGCCCACTGAAAATTTTACACAACCACATTTACTTGAACAAGGTGCAGATGCAATGTTTGGTAACAGAATGACGGTTGGTGCTGTTTGTTCTTTCATTCTGTTACCAAAGTTTGCATCTGCACCATTCTTCAAGTAAATGTGTTTTTGTAACATTTTCAGCGGAAATGGTTAAAAGTAGTCATTGTGTTCAGAGTTGTATGGTTTGTTTAACTTTTCAATCATTGGTTTTGGAGTCTAGGTATCATTCTGTTACTGTGCAATTGTCCTTGGGTAAAATCACATTTTCTCTCACTTCAGTGGAAACCTTGTCATTAAAAGCACCGTGTAAGTGGCAAGGTTATCAACGTGCAAATCATCAATGCTGACCATCAGCCTTGAATAGTACATCAGTAGTTATCAGGGCTGAATAAAGAACACTATGGCAATTATGGCTTCACTTTCATCGTGGAGATCAGAATGCAGGTAACGCAACTTGATTATATGAACAGACACACAACTCACACACAACATGCAGCAGTGTTAAGAAAATGACCAAAATTATACAAAGCAATTTCCTCTTCACATCACAGGAGGTTGGTGACACCTTAATTGGGGAGAACGGACTCGTGGTAATGACTAGCGCAGAATAAGTGGAATGGTATCAATTACATTAAACACATGGATTCCAGGTGTTTGATACCATTCACACCGTTCTGGCCATTATTATGAGCCGTTCTCCCCTCAGCAGCATCCTGTTCTTCACATGTTGGACTGATAGGCAGGTTGTTTTTGTCGTGGATACTACTCTGAGAAACTACCAGGCATATCGGTCATGGAATAACAACAACCTTCATCCCATCGTTAAGGGATGGGATACCAAACCCTGTTGCTAAGATGCAGATTTTCAAGACAGAGCTCAATGTCTTTTACCCTGAAAGCAATGAACCCTGGAACTTCTCAACTTCTCTTCACTCACTTCTCCTCACCCAACCAACCAATCTCTGCCACGTGTCATCAGCTGAGAGCCTTCTCTAGAATGTCTTCCCATGTTACGTCTCTTGTCCTTTGATAAGTCTGATCAGTCTGAGACACATCGATTTGTCTTACTTAGGGAATCCGTCCTGCCTAGCTGTGCTTAGTCTATCCCAGTCCTTTATCCACTGTGAGATTGATGAGGCAGCTAGACCGTTCAGCCTCTGTCTTATAGAACTTGACACTAACAGCAGCACTGATGCTTTGGAAAAGTGGATAGAGAACTTCTTTTCATTTTGTTGTGTAGTTTTCCTCTTTCCAACTAGAATCACTTACCAGTATGTGCCTGTTGAAGAAGTGTTTAGGTTGAAGAACTTTGATTCCTTTCTTTCATCTCTGTGTTTTTAGCAAAGGTGAGAGTCCCAAAAATATAAAGATAATCTGCAGCACTAAAACCATTGTTAGGAAAAGGCCAAAACATAATTATCTTCAATTCATTGACTCAGAACTTTGGTTATGCGATGAAAAGTAATTTTAGTGATTTAAATTGTTCACGTTATGTTTTACCACTTTAGACTGTGCAAAACATCAAAAGAAAGGTAGCTAACTCACCACATGCTACTTAATCACTTGATGGATTAAAAATGTGTTCTCACTTCCTAATGCAAGGTTTCTGGTAACTAATGCAACAGAAAGATGTAAATAGTTTTAAAGCACATGAATTACAATAAAATACCATTACTTTTGTAAATGACAGATGTCACGCCCTGACCATAGTTTGCTTTATATGTTTATAGGTTTTGTTTGGTCAGGGTGTGATCTGAGTGGGAATTCTATGTTGGATGTCTAGTTTGTCTGTTTCTGTGTTTGGCCTGATATGGTTCTCAATCAGAGGCAGGTGTTAGTCGTTGTCTCTGATTGGGAACCATATTTAGAACCATATTTAGACCTTACTGTGAAACGCTTACTTACAAACCCTTAAACAACAATGCAGTTAAGAAAAAAAGTTAAGAAAATATGCCCCTCCAGCTACCTCTCTGTCCCAAATAATAAAAACAACAACACAATAAAATAACAATAACGAAGCTAGGGTACAGGTTAGTTGAGATAATATGTACATGTAGGTAGGAGTAAAGTGACTAAGCATAGATTATAAACAGTGAGTAGCAGCAGGGTAAAAATAAAGAGGGGGGGTCAATGCAAATAGTCCGGGTGGCCATTTAATTAATTGTTCAGCAGTCTTATGGCTTGGGGGTAGAAGCTGTTAAGGAGCCTTTTCGACCTAGACTTGCCACTCCGGTACCGCTTGCCGTGCGGTAGCAGAGAGAACAGTCTATCACTTGGGTGACTGGAGTCTTTGGCGATTTTTGGGGCCTTCATCTGACACCGCCTAGTATATAGGTGCTGGAAGGCAGGAAGCTTGGCCCCAGTGATGTACTGGGCCATACGCACTAGCCTCTGTATCGCTTTACGCTCGGATATTGAGCAGTTGCCATTTCAGGCAATGATGCAACAGGTCAGGATGCTCTTGATGGTGCAGCTGTAGCACTTTTTGAGGATCTGGGGACCCATGCCAAGTGCCATGCCAGCTCCTTTGTCTTGCTCATGTTGAGGGAGAGTTTGTTGTCCTGGCATTACACTGCCAGGTCTCTAACCTCTTCCCTGTAGGCTAAATCATTGTTGTCGGTGATCAGGCACTGTTGTGACGTCAGAAATTTAACGATGGTTTTGGAGTCGTGCTTGGCCATGCAGTGGTGGGTGAACAGGGAGTACAGGAGGGGACTAAGCACGCACCCCTGAGAGGCCCCAGTGTTAAGGATCAGCGTGGCAGATGTGTTGTTGTCTACCTTTATCACCTGGGGGCAGTCTGTCAGGAAGTCCAGGATCCAGTTGCAGAGGGAGGTGTTTAGTCCCAGGGCCCTTAGCTTAGTGATGAGCTTTGTGGGCACTATGGTGTTGAACGCTGAGCTGTAATCAGTGAACAGCATTCTCACATAGGTGTTCCTTTTGTACAGGTGGGAAAGGGCAGTGTGTAGAGCGATTGAGATTGCGTCATCTGTGGATCTGTTGTGGCTGTATGCAAATTGTAATGGGTCTAGGGTTTCTGGGATGATGGTGTTGATGTGAGCCATGACCAGCCTTTCAAAGCACTTCATGACCACCGACGTGAGTGCCACGGGGCGGTAATCATTTATGCAGGTTACCTTCACTTCCTTGGGCACAGGGACTACGGTGGTCTGCTTGAAACATGTAGGTATTACAGACTCGGTCAGGGAGAGATTGAAAATGTCAGTGAAGACACATGCCAGTTGGTCTGCGCATGCTCTGAGCACGCATCCTGGGAATTCGCCAGGCCTTGCAGCCTTGTCAATGTTAACCTATTTAAAAGTCTTAATTACAATGGCTACGGAGAGCGAGATCACACAGTCGTCCAGAACAGCTGGTGTTCTCATGCATGCTTCAGTGTTGCTTGCCTCGAAGTGAGCATAGAAGGTATTTAGCTCGTCTTGAAGGCTCGCGTCACTGGGCAGATCGTGGCTGGGTTTCCCCTTGTTATCTGTGATAGTTTGCAAGACTTGCTACACTACATCCAATGAGCTTCAGAGAAGGTGTAGTAGGATTAAATCTTAGTCCTGTATTGACACTTTGGCTCTTGGATTTGTACAGTGTCATAGATACAGTAGCGGACTTTAGATTCTGAATCTATAATGCCTATTACATTTGATAGAAAAAAACTATACAATCAAAGTGACTGTAAATATGACATAACAGAGACTTAAAAGCTACATATTGTCCACCTTTCCACTCCTTTTAACTTTGCACTTCTGTACAATGGGTTTAATTTAATCAGTCTATTTCGGACATTATTTGATATGCAGGTAGTGTGGAACTGTGCAGCTGAATAAAGATATTAAATCGTATCACTGTGTGGCCTGCAATTTTCTCCCTCAGTATTACTACAGCATGGCAGAGTGAGTCCATTGTGAGAGTGCATTATGGTGGGGATAATACAGCCTTGTAAAAAGCACACGTCCCACAGTCTACAGTGCACAAGGTGAATAACAGACTGAAACTCGGATATTATCACTTCAGCAACTGGAGTCAGCCAGAGAAAAGGCTTCTCTCACTGAAATCATAACAGGGTTAGTCCACGGTAGTGTTTACACATGCTAGCACATACTGTACATGCATGCACACACATACAGGAATGTCCATGCATTAGCATGCACATGTGCACGCACATACAGCACATCACAATAGGTCAAAGAGAATGGATTGTTGATGGAGATGCCGTTAATCATGAAGATGCTACACAATTCCTAGATGTGACAACAACTACACAAGTGGTGCAGGCAGGACTGGTGGCACTGGCAAAAATAAATAATAAACACACACTGTAATGAGTTTATTTGTTTATTTAGATCCCCATTAGCCTTTGTACAGGCAGCAGCTACAGCGCCTTCTGAAAGTATTCATATCACTGGACTTATTCCACATGTTGTTGTGTTACAGCCTGAATTCAACATGGATTATATAAAAAAAACAATTGTCATCAATCTACACACAATATAATGACAGTGAAAACCTGTTGTTAGAAATGTTAGCACATTTTTTGAAAATTAAATACAGAAAAATCTAATTTACATATTCACATACCTGAGTCAATATTTTGTAGAAGCACCTTTGGCAGCGATTACAGCTGTGAGACTTTCTGGGTGTGTCTTTAAGGGCTTTCCACACCTGTATTGTGCAACATTTGCCCATTATTTCTTTTCCAAAAGTTTTCAAGTTCTGTCAATTTGGTTAATGATCATTGCTAGACAACCATTTACAGGTCTGACCATAGATTTTCAAGCAGATTTAAGTCAAAACTGTAACTCAGCCACTCAGGAACAATCACTGTCTTCTTGGTAAGCCTTGTGTTTAAGGTTATTGTCCTGCTGAAAGGTGAATTCATCTCCCAGTGTCTGGTGGAAACCAAGTTTTCCTCTAGGATTATGCCTGTGCTTAGCTTCTGTCACACCCTGACCTAAGTGTTCTTTGTTTTCCTTGTTATTTTGGTTAGTTCAGGGTGTGACATGGGTGATGTATGTGATTTGGCTTGTCTAGGGGTTTTGTATGTTTATGGGGCTGTTTCCTTTCTAGGTAGTTTGTATGTCTATGGTTGCCTAAATTGGTTCTCAATTAGAGGCAGCTGTCTATCGTTGTTTGCTGATTGGGAACCATATTTAGGCAGCCATATTCTGTGGGTACTTTGTGGGTGGTTGTCTTCTGCCTTTGTGTCTATGCACCAGATAGGACTTTTTTGTTGTTTTTGATTTTTCCACATTTGTTGTTTTGGTATTTTGTAGAGTTCACATTTATTGTCTTTATTAAACATGTTGAACACTAACCACGCTGCGCTTTGGTCCGATCCTTCGTCCACAGAAGAAAATCGTTACAGCTTCATTCAGTTTCTTTTTTTATCCTGAAGAACACCTCAGTCCTTAATGATTACAAGCATACCGACAACATGATGCAGTCACCACTATGCTTGAAAAGAAGGAGAGTGCTACTCAGTGATGTGTTATTGGATTTGCCCCAAACATAACACTTTGCATTCAGGACAAAAAATGGATTGCTTTGCCACATTTTTTGCAGTATTACAAACAGGATGAATATGTTATTCTGTACAGGCTTACTTATTTTCACTCTGTCAATTAGGTCAGTATTGTGGAGTGACTACAATGTTGTTGATCCATCCTCAGTTTTCACCTATCACAGCCATTAAACTCTGTAACTGTTTTAAAGTCACCATTGGCTTCATGGTAAAATGGTGGTTTCCTTCCTGAGTGTCAAATGAGTTAGGAAGGACACTTGTATCTTCATAGTGACTGGGTGTATTGATACACCATCCAAAGTGTAATTAATAACTTCACCATGCTCAAAGGGATATTCAATGTCTGCTTTTTTTACCCATCTACCAATAGGTGAAAGGCATTGGAAATCCTCCCCGTTCTTTGTGGTTGAATCTGTGCATGGAACTTACTGCTTGACTGAGGGACCTTACAGATAATTCTATCTGTGGGGTACAGAGATGAGGCAGTCATTGAAAAATCATGTTAAACACTATTATTAATTTGTCAAACAATGTAAAAACATTATTCCTCTTTGACATTATAGGCTATTGTGTGTAGTCCAGCGACCCCAAAAATAGAACCGTTATCCATGTTAAATTCAGGCTGTACCACAACAAAACGCCACCATTGCATGAGATGTTGTTTAATATTTTTTTAATGTAATTTTGCTGTTTGTTTGAATAATTGGAGATGGAAGGGAGTTCCATGTGATCATGGCTCTGTGTAATACTATGCATCGCCATTCATTGGTTTTGGACTTGGGGACTATGAAGAGACCCCTGGTGGCAGGTCTTGTGGGGTATAAATGGGTGTCTGAGCTGAATGTTATTTGATTTAGCAGATGATCTGGAATTACAGTAATACCTCTCGTAAAACTAGAAGAGAAGCAGTTCATCTCTCATCAATCATCAACCACGAAAGACGGGCATGAATGTTGTTGATGTTAGATTTGATGTGCGGTTAAGGGCAAGGTGTGCTGTTCTGTTTTGAGCCAGCTGCAGATCTGCTAGGTCTTTCTTTGCTGCGCTTGCCCAAATTACCAGACAGTAATCAAGATGGGACAAGACCAGAGACAGAACAACTGTAGTACAGTTGATTTTTGTGTAATAAACACATAACATCTTGTTATAACAGACATAACCCTCCCCATTTTCACAACTTTGCCAATATGACTTGACCATAATAATTGACCATCCAATGTTATACCTAGGAGTTTAACTTCCTCAACTTTCTCAATGGTCACACCCTTTATACACAACTCCATTCAAGGTTTACAGTAGGTCTTGGAGAATGTTTTCAACCGAATGCAATGCTTATAGTTTTAGATGTCCAGTATTTAAAACCAGATTATTATTAACCACCAATTCTGATACGGACTCTAACTCCTTATTTCGAATTTCAGTGAGCTCACTGGCTTTGGCTGCCGACATGTAGCGCCCAATGCCAGGTGACAATCATTCGCATACATAGTCAATCTAGCTTTGTGTAAGACCATTGGCAAATCATTAGTAAGAATAGAGAAGAGTAACGGCCCGAGGCAACTGCTCTGAGTGACACGGCACTGTACATACTGTAATTGATGTTAGAGAAGCTGCATTGAAAAACACTCTCAGGGTTCTATAGGATAAATAACTCTACAACCATGCAATGGATGGTGATGTAAAGCCAGAGCAAGTGTGTTTCTTCAATAACTATTTATGATCATTAACTTCAAAGGCTACACTGTAATCTAACAATAACAATCTTGTTATTAATTCCTTTCAACCAATCATCTGAGTCAGTACAGTAAAAGTTGAGTGCCCTTCTCTATATGCATGCTGAAAGTCAGTAGTTAACGGTTTTCTGAAAAATAGCATTGTATTTGGTCAAATCCATCAGTTTTACTAAGAGCAGGCAACAAAGTGATTATGTGGCTGTCAGAGCCAGAAAAGGGGTGCTTTACTATTTTCAGGCAGTGGAATTACTTTAGCTTCCTTCCATGCCTGTGGACACACACACTCCTTTAGACTTTGGTTTTAAGGACATGGCAAATAGGGGTGGCAATATGGAATGCCACCATCCTCAATAGTTTCCCATCAAGGTTTTCTATACCTGGTGGCTAATCATTATTTTGCACCCCAGTATCTCTACTTGCACATTCATCTTCTGCACATCTACCATTCCAGTGTTTAATTGCTATATTGTAATTACTTCGCCCCATGGCCTATTTATTGCTTAACTCCCTTATCTTACCTCATTTGCACTCACTGTATATAGACTTATTGTTTTCTTTTGTCCTACTGTATTATTGACTGTATGTTTTGTTTATTCCATGTGTAACTCTGTGTTGTTGTATGTGTCGAATTGCTATGCTTTATCTTGGCCAGGTCGCAGTTGCCAATGAGAACTTGTTCTCAACTAGCCTCCCTGGTTAAATAAAGGTTAAATAAAATACATGAAAAAAAATATATTAATGGATGACAACAGTTTTTCCACCTCTCCCACACCAAGTTGACCAAATTCCCCCCCAAAAAATCTCTTTCATTATTAGATATTTTATACAAAAAATATGATGGTTCACTGTTCCATCTTGCCATTTCACGTCTGAGTTTTTCCACTTTACTAGTAGATTGGCAATGTCGAAAGGTTTTGTTAAAAATGACCCATCAACTTCAATGCACGATGTAAATTAATTGAGTCTTCTGCCTATTATATCATTTAAGGTACTCCAAAGTATTTTTCAATTGTGTTTTATATAATTTGTCTTGGTTTGGTAATATAATTTATTCTTATTTTTGTTAAGTTTAGTCAGAAAATGTCTCTATTTATAGTGTCAACCAATCAGTTGAGCAGTCTGACTTCATGTGACTGTACTCTTGGGTATCATCACAGTAGGTGGCCATACAATCCAGGTGTTGGAGTGAATTATCAACGCCAAATCTCCCAATTTTCCATTACAATGATCCAGCCCCCACACTGCATGAAATCATGAAACAGCCATCTCATGTGTATTCCATTGGCCTGGTGTCAGAAACAGACTGGCCATAGGGCAGTTCAGGCAAATTCCAGATGGCCTGGAGGTTTTGTGCAGAATTATCATTATTTGGTTAATAGCGCTGGACTCAAGAGAATAAAATTAGCTGGTGTGGGGAACTAGAAAAAAACGGGCCAATGTGTTAGAAATGCCGGGACGATTTTTGGTCCCAGTTCGTCCCTGCCTGGCGTGGCATTGCACCGGGGGCGTTTTGCATGTATTTACTCTGGGAGAGAGATATCCTCCAGAAACCAAGGGATCCAGGCTTAATGTCAGCCTTTACCCAAATAAATAATGTTATGATAATGTGAGATTAATCCCAGTTCTGCATTGGCCCGCCGTGGAGAGAAATAGGCTGTAAAGAGCAGTAAAGGAACATGCCTATCATCGGTTCCATCATGTAGATACAGTAAGTAGAGAGACGTGGGCTTTGTATATATATTGCAAATGAAACAAGAGAGGACATCAGAGAGGGGAACCCTCTGAGGATTCTGACCACACAGAGACACGGGGGGAAGCAAGGTTGCTACATTGGTGGCGGAATTATCGCTGACAACACACTGTTTGCTTGTGACAAACTGAGTCAAACGCATTGCTTACACTGACTCACTGTAGGCCTATTGTCTGTAAGATAATGGCAATTTCCTCTATCATTTATCTTGAAAGAAAGATGCAGTTTAGTCTGAATATGTGTGGACAGAAATATTTCCATGCTGTCTTTTATGATAAATGGAATGGTCCAAAGTAAGAGTGACAAAGTGTTTGTGACCTGCGATTGATTCTGCTGAAGGATCATTTGCATGTCAAAGTACCACAACGCACAATTTTATGTTGATCTGTTTTAATATAGCATTTTATAAAAGCCGTAGCGGTCAATATTTGTACTCAAACCCCATCCTACCGCAAGGACCACATCCCATGTGTTGTCCTTCCTACATACAGTAGATGGGTCCTCATGGACAATGTCAATATATATATATATATATATATATTCTATTCCTGTCATGGTGAGCGGGAACAGGAATTGATTAATCTGAAGCAGACATTCAAAAGGTGTCCAAGAATGCAATACGTGTCCTTGATTACACTTAAACCATAGTTGACTACACTTCATAGAATAACAGAATAAGGTCAGGGAAAGGCTTGATGCTTCCACATGATTGGAGAGTAGCCTACTGTCGGGACAACCCTATGAGCACACAACGTTGAAATATGTATTTTTTGTTGAAAAGACCTTGAAAAGACATTGAAATATTTATTTTTGGTTGAAAAGACATTGAAATTACGTAACAAATGAGTTGAAAACATTGACAAAATGTTGAAAGGACGTCGAAACGATGCCTTTCAATCCATTTTGCTCACTGGAAATGTTATTGTTCCAAGGGAAAGCTTTTCTCCTTCATACGTGTGCATGTGTATCCTGTGTTCAGCATGTAATCCACCATCCCAACATCACTCCAAGGACTATTAAGGACTATTGAGACAAAGAAGATATTGTACAGACTCACTATACAGTCCACTGTAACACATTTATAAATGTGTTCCCTTGATGTGCGTTATGTTGAACCATTCCTTTGGGGGGCATTGCAGCCATGCAAATAATATGATCTGTTATGATGCAGTGATGTATAGTTGAGCGGTTGTGACGTGCTATTAAACATGCATGATAAAAAAAACACATTGAAACACATTGTCCTTGATTGTGGTTTACTAGCAGAATCCTTTTTTTCCTTTCATGGACGAGCCCGATGTGAAGGATATACTGCTTCCTCGGGAACAGGCTCCAAATTGCGTGAAGAGGAAGCGGAAAAAGAGGAGAAGGACGGGCCGCCTTCTGAGAATTTGTAGGAGATCAAATAAACCCCCACTTCCCTCCATTCTGCTAGCAAACATACAATCTTTGGTGAAAAAAATCAATGATTTACGCGGAAGATTAAACTAACAACGGGACATTTATAAACTGTAACATCTTATGCTTCACGGAGTCGTGGCTGAACAACGACAATATCAACATAGAGCTGGCTGGTTTAACGATGTACCGGCAGGATAGAACAGCGGCATCTGGGAAGACAAGAGGCGGTGGCCTATGTATTTTTGTAAACAACAGCTGGTGCACGATATCTAAGGAAGTTGGGAGCAATTCCGCACCTGATGTAGAGTATCTCATGATAAGCTGCAGACCACACTACCTACATCTGTATTATTTTTGGCTGTTTACATATCACCACAGTCAGAGGCTGGCACTAAGACAACATTGAATGAGGTGTAATTCCGCCATAAGCAAACAAGAAAACGCTCACCCAGAGGCATGCTCCTATGGCCGAGGACTTTATTGCAGGGAATCCTAAATATGTTAGACCAAATTTCTATCAGCATGTTAAATGTGCAACGAGAGGGAAAATAACTCTGGACCCCCTATACTCCACACACAAGAGAATGATACAAAGCTCTCCCTCACCCTCCATTTGGCAAATCTGACCATAATTATATCCTCCTGATTCCTGCTTACAAGCAAAAATTAAAGCAGGAAGCACCAGTGACTAGATCAATAAAAAAGTGGTCAGAGGAAGCAGATGCTATGCTACAGGACTGTTTTTTTTTTAGCACAGACTGGAATATGTTCCTCCAATGGCATTGAGGAGCACACCACATCAGTCATTGGCTTCATCAATAAGTGTGTCGATGAAGTCGTCTCAACAGTGACCGTACGTACATACCCCAATCAGAGGCCATGGATTACAGGCAGCATCCGCACTGAGCTAAAGGCTAGAGCTGCTGCTTTCAAGGAGCGGGATTCTAACCCGGAAGCTTATAAGAAATCCCACCCACTATGCCCTCAGACGAACCATCAAACAGGCAAAGCGTCAAAACTGAACGAAGATGGAGTCTCACGACACCGGCTCTGATGCTCGTCAGACGTGACAGGGCTTGCAAACCCTTACAGATTACAAAGGGAAGCACAGCTGAGAGCTGTGCAGTAACACGAGCCTAACAGATGAGCTAAACTCAATCTATGCTTGCTTCATGGCAAATAACACTGAAACATGCATCAGAGCACCAGCTGTTCCTGGAAGACTGTGTGATCACGCTCTCCGCAGCCATTGTGAGTAAGACCTTTAAACAGCTCAACATTCACAAGGCCACAGGGCCAGACAGATTACCAGGAAATGTACTGCGACCATGCGCTGACCAACTGGCAAGTGTCTTCACTGACATTTTCAACCTCCCTGTCCGAGTCTGTAATACCAACATGTTTTAAGTAGACCACCGTAGTCACTGTGCCCAAGAACACTAAGTTAACCTGCCTAAATGACTACCGACCCGTAGCACTCACGTCTGTATCCATGAAGTGCTCTGAAAGGCTGGTCATGGCTCACATCAACACCATCATCCCAGAAACCCTAGACCCACTCCAATTTGCATACCGCACAAACAGAACCACAGATGATGCATTCTCTATTGCACTCCACACTGCCCTTTCCCACCTGGACAAAAGCAACACCTATGTGAGAATGCTATTCATTGACTACAGCTCAGCGTTCAACACCAAAGTGCCCTCAAAGCTCATTAATAAGCTAAGGACCCTGGGACAAAACACCTCCCTTTGCAACTGGATCCTAGACTTCCTGACGGCCCAGCCCCAGGTGGTAAGGGTAGGTAACAACACATCCACCACGCTAGGGGGCCCCTCAGTGGTGCGGGCTCAGTCCCCTCCTGTACTCCCTGTTCACTCTTGACTGCATGGCCAGGCACGACTTCAACACCATCATTAAATTGGTAGGCATGATCACCGACAACGATGAGAGAGCCTATAGGGAGGAGGTCAGAGACCCGGCTGTGTGGTGCCAGGACAACAACCTCTCTCTCAACGTGATAAAGACAGAGGAGATTATTGTGGACTACAGGACAAAGAGGACCGAGCACGCCCCCATTCTCATCGACGGGGCTTCAGTGGAGCAGGTTGAGAGCTTCAAGTTCATTGGTGTCCACATCACCAACAAACTAACATGGTCCAAGCACACCAAGACAGATGTGAAGAGGACACGACAAAACCAATTCCCCCTCAGGAAACTGAAAAGATTTGGCATGAGTCCTCAGATCCTCAAAAGGATCTACAGCTGAAACATCGAGAGCATCCTGACTTGTTGCATCACTGCCTGGTATGGCAACTGCTCAGCCTCCAACCGCAAGGCACTACAGAGGGCAGTGCGAATGGCCCAGAACATCATTGGGGCCAAGCTTCCTGCCATCCAGGACATCTATACCATGCAGTGTCAAAGGAAGGCCCTAAAAATTGTCAAAGTCTCCAGCCACCCTAGTCATAGACTGTTCTCTCTGCTGCCGCACGGCACGCAGTACCAGAGCGCCAAGTCTAGGTCCAAGAGGCTTCTAAACAGCTGCTACCCCCAAGCAATAAGACTCCTGAACATCTAGTCAAATGGCTATCCAGACTTTTTGCATGCCCCCCACCCCCTCTTTACACCATTGCTGCTCTCTGTTGTCTCTCTGTAGTCACTTTAATCACTCTACCTACATGTACATACTACCTCAACTAAACGGGGGCCCCAGCACGTTGGTTTCTCAAATGATTGCCTCGCCTGGTTCCCCAACTAATCCGACAGAGTTCAGTGTGTCAAATATGATGGCCTGTTGTGCGGGCCTCTGGCAGTCTCTATGGGGGTGCCACAGGGTTCAATTCTTGGGCCGACTCTCTTCTCTTTATATCTCAATGATGTCGCTCTTGCTGCTGGTGAGTCTCTGATCCACCTCTACGCAGACGACACCGTTCTGTATACTTGTGGCCCTTCTTTGGAAACTGTGTTAACAACCCTCTAGACAAGCTTCAATGCCATACAACTCTCCTTCCGTGGCCTCCAATTGCTCTTAAATACAAGTAAAACTAAATGCATGCTCTTCAACTGATCGCTGCCTGCACCTGCCCGCCCGTCCAGCATCACTACTCTGGACGGTTCTGACTTAGAATATGTGAACAACTACAAATACCTAGGTGTCTGGTTAGACTGTAGACTCTCCTTCCAGATTCACATAAAACATCTCCAATCCAAAGTTAAATCTAGAATTGGCTTCCTATTTCGCAACAACACATCCTTCACTCATGCTGCCAAAAATACCCCCGTAAAACTGACCATCTTACCGATCCTCGACTTTGGCGATGTCATTTACAAAATAGCCTCCAACACCTTACTCAACAAATTGGATGCAGTCTATCTCAATGCCATCCATTTTGTCACCAAAGCCCCATATACTACCCACCACTGTGACATGTACACTCTCATTGACTGGCACTCGCTTCATACTCGTCGCCAAACCCACTGGCTTCAGGTCATCTACAAGACCCTGCTAGGTAAAGTCCCGCCTTATCTCTGCTCACTGGTCACCATAGCTGCACCCAACCGTAGCACGCGTTCCAGCAGGTATATCTCACTTGTCACCCCCAAGCCAATTCCTCCTTCGGCCACCTCTCCTTCCAGTTCTCTGCTGCCAATGACTGGAACGAACTACAAAAATCTCTGAAACTGGAAAGACTTATCTCCCTCACTCGCTTTAAGCACCAGCTGTCAAAGCAGCTCACAGATCACTGCACCTGTACATAGCCCATCTATACATTTCCCAAACAACTCTCTCTTCCCTACTGTATTTATTTATTTATTTTGCCCCCTTTGCACCCCAGTATTTCTACTTTGCACACTCATCTACTGGCAAATCTACCATTCCAAGGCTTTTAATGGCTATATTGTATTTACTTCGCCACCATGGCCTATTTATTGCCTTTACCTCCCTTATCTTAACTCATTTGTTCACATTGTATATAGACTTATTTTTCTACTGTATTATTGACTGTATGTTTGTTTTACTCCATGTGTAACTCTGTGTTGTTGTATGTGTCGAACTGCTTTGCTTTATCTTGGCCAGGTCGCAGTTGTAAATGAGAACTTGTTCTCAACTTGCCTACCTGGTTAAATAAAGGCTAAATAAATATAAATAAATAAACGTTGACTCTGTACCAGTACCCCCCTGTATATAGTCTTGCTATTGTTATTTTACTGCTGCTCTTTAATTTCTTGTTACTTTTATTTCTTATCTGTATTTTTTTGAAGCTGCATTTCTGGTTAGGGGCTCGTACGTTCACTGTTGTATTCCGCGCATGTGACTAATACATTTTGATTTCATTTGTCACCTTGCTCCACAGTGGGATGCTTTCTGCACTTGAAGCAGAAGTATTGGCATGCTGAGAGAAGAATAGGGGCCAGAGGCCAGAGAGGGAACATGAAAACAGCCAAATAGAGAGAAAGAAAATGATTAGTTGGGAAGTGTAAACAACAAGGTGGATTAAATTGTGCATGTAAATAACTGATGACTTGTGGTCAATGGGCTTCAATGGGGCTTAACATATCTTCACGTCAGGAAGATACACCCACAATTTACTATGTGGAAAAAGTGTGGCCACAATTCTGTGACGATTTTTAGGTATGTCATGCCCTTCGCTGTTAGAAATATTTCCTTACTTTGTTAGTGAGGAAGCATATCCTCAAGCATAGATTCAATACAATTGCCTGCTGCTCCTCAAAAATATATATCTGTCTAAGAAGGCCAAAGGGGAGATATGTCTCGCTATGGTTCAGATGACTGCTTATCTCCATGACATTGTGACTGAACATTGGAATGGCAGTTACTTACAACAAATCCAATATGTAGTTATTTACCATCAAACAAAACACTGTGTGTACTGATTATACTGTATTGGTTTATAAGGATGGAGCTTTAATATAGATTAGACTTCTTGAGAGTTTAATGAGAGCGGCAGAATTAATGGAAGTGCTTTACAAGAGCAATATCTCTTTTCCAGACATAATTAATCATAACAAATGGTTTCAAAGTACTCTTTCTCTAAGCACAAACAACACGCACGCACACACACACACACACACACACACACACACACACACACACACACACACACACACACACACACACACACACACACACACACACACACACACACACACACACACACACACACACACACACACACACACACACACACACACACACACACACACACACACACGTCTGCTAACACTGATTCGTTGCTGCCTCTTTTACCTAGGCAGAGCCATTTAAGGACAGCTGATTTAGGTAGTACTGATGTGCTATCCACATATCCCTGTGCCCAGATTTAATGATCATCTCCTTTACAACAGCAACAGAAACTCATCCTGGATTGTATGCTGCCACTGTGGCTATTCCATTAAAATGGCTTTCATTTATTTCATTTCCAATTTTAATGCATGAAATGTTTTCCTCTCCGATCTCATCCCATTTCGTCATCTCGCTGATGTCTTTCCTCAACAACATCTCGAGCAATCGGAAATAACTTTTCAATAGACAGGCAGAAAACGATTATAAAAAAAATCACATGTTCAAATGTTGCCAGAAACTTGCTTGTTAGCGGGTGGAGTCCATCACTTGGCAGCTTGTTGTCCCACAAACCTCACTGCATCAACGGTTTTGTGTATCTGTATTCATCTCACTTATTTAAGAGGAGAGAGAGAGAGAGAAAGAGTGTGTGGGGGGAGACAAACTAATCAATTAGGCTTTCAAGGTCTCAGCACTCAGCTCGCCCTACCTAATCAGATTCAGCTTACTCTGATCTCTGATTTCTCTCTGCCAAAAAAACCTTACTAGGTCTCTGTAATGAAGCAGAAGTATCAGCAATGACAGCCCGCCTCAAACACACACCTCACATACAACGCTAGTTAGCTACCTCGCTAACATCTAAGGTCTAAGGATGTATCGCACATCAAAACTTGGCTGCGTCGCAAGCCCGCTAACATCACAAGGTAGTACATGCTTTTAGAGATGAAACACATTTGAAACATATCTACCCAAAAACAACGCTAGCTACCTCGCTAAGTGCTTTTAAAGACAAGCCACCGTGCCCATTTTATATATATATTTTTTTTTTACATCTCACCCCGATTGAGCTGAGGGGGTGGTGAAGGGGTTGTTATTGCAGCCACTGAAGTTCCCTGGCCCTATCTACTCATGTAATGATTCAACAGCTGTGCCCTTCATGGGAGCAGCTCCAACGAGCCCGGCAGGTGGAAAGCTGTTTCTCTCTGCTTCCCTGGTATTAGCCCTCCACACCTCTTCAGGGACCAGGAGTAATGAGAAAGGAAATGTTTGAAGAGGAGGAGGAGGAGAGTCTGGCCTGGGGACAATGGAATTTGTCTGCTCTCCGGCATCTAGTGTGGAGAGTGGAGAAGAGTGGCATCAGGGGCATTGGCCTACGTGTCTTTTTGTCAAGCAAAACTTTTTGTGGAAGGTACTACGCAGTGCACAGACCCCCTCAACATTGAGTTACCTTGTAGGCCTATTTGGACCGCAAATAAGTCCTTTTGGAAGTGCATCAAATATGATGCTTTTGAATGCCAAGATCATATAACCCTCACTGATGGGGTTATTTCCAAGTTGTGCTGCCTACCTGGTTCTTTCAGAGCTTGGAACGTCAACTGAAGGAGCTCCTGACATACTTTCAGGCAACATCGGTTGCAGAGAAGGTTGGATGCATTGGAAGAAAGCCAATATTTCCTGTAGGTATGTCTTGTTTAACATAATAATGGCTTTAGTATTCATATTCTTATTATCAACGATAACATGCTCAATGCCAATAACATGGTTACTAATTTGCTTCTCTCTCTTTTTTTATTGTCTGAATTATGAAAATGCTACTATAATGTCCTGCAAGACTTGATGAAGACCAACAATGGAGTGGAGGGCTGGCATCAACGTTTTTCGGCAAATCTTGGCTGTACCATCCCTACCATTTGGAAGTTCATCAAGGCATTGCAATGACAGCAGCAAAGAGGTGAAATGACAATGGAGCAGTGTCTTGCTGGCTTTCCACCACCATGGCAAAGACCCCTCTACTGCAAACAACAGAAGGATCTGAAGTCACTGGTTGAGAAATACACCACGACTCAACGGCTGGAGACTTACCTGAAGAGCGTTGCCTACACTTTTAAGTTACAGTCGTGAATAATCCGAAATCCACCTGAGAAAAATGACCACCTAGCCTACTTTGACACTTTTTTCGTGACACTTCTCAAATTTCAACCCTTTCAATGACTCCAAAATCCTTGAGACCAGAACACTAATCACATTCTTGGACGATTTGTTCCTGAACTTGTTTATATGGCGTGGAATTGTCATGCAGCCTACTCTTTTATAATTCTGTTAATTGAAATAAATATTTTAGGCCTACATATTGCTGCCCCATAATCTTACACCATGGATGGGTAAAAACTAGAAAACATATTATTTAAAATGAAAATACATCGTAGAAAACACATATAGGCCTAGATATACAGTTGAAGTTGGAAGTTTACATACACCTAAGCCAAATACATTTAAACTCAGTTCTTCACAATTCCTCACATTTAATCCTAGTGAAAATCCCCTGTCTTAGGTCAGTTAGGATCACCACTTTATTTTAAGAATGTGAAATGTCAGAATAATAGTAGAGAGAACGATTTATTTCAGCTTTTACTTATTTTATCACACTCCCAGTGGGTCAGAAGTTTACATACACTCAATTAGTATTTGGTAGCAATGCCTTTAAATTGTTTAACTTGGGTCAAATGTTTCGGGTGGCGTTCCACAACATTCCCACAATAAGTTGGGTGAATTTTGGCCCATTCCTCCTGACAGAGCTGGTGTAACTGAATCAGGTTTGTAGGCCTCCTTGCTCGCCCACGCTTTTTCAGTTCTGCCCACAAATGGTCTATAGGATTGAGGTCAGGGCATTGTGATGACCACTCCAATACCTTAACTTTGTTGTCCTTAAGCCATTTTTCTACAACTTTGGAAGTATGCTTGGGATCATTGTCCATTTGGAAGACCCATTTGCGACCAAGCTTTAACTTCCTGAATGATGTCTTGAGATGTTGCTTCAATATATTCACGTAATTTTCCTTCCACATAATGCCATCCATTTTGTGAAGTGCACCAGTCCATCCTGCAGTAAAGCACCCCCACAACATGATGCTGCCACCCCCATGCTTCATGGTTGGGATGGTGATTCTTCGGGTTGCAAGCCTTCCCCTTTTCCCTCCAAACATAACGATGGTCATTATGGCCAAACAGTTCTATTTTTGTTTCATCAGACCAGAGGACATTTCTCCAAAACGTATGATCTTTGTCTCCATGTGCAGTTGCAAACTGTAGTCTGGCTTTTTTATTGCGGTTTTGGAGCAGTGGCTTTTTCCTTGCTGAGCAGCCTTTTCAGGTTATGTCGATATAGGACTTGTTTTACTGTGGATATAGATACTTTTGTACCTGTTTCCTCCAGCATCTTCACAGGGTCCTTTGCTGTTGTTCTGGGATTGATTTGCACTTTTCGCACCAAAGTACGTTCATCTCTTGGAGCCAGAACACGTCTTCTTCCTGAGCGGTATGACGGCTGTGTGGTCCCATGGTGTTTATACTTGCGTACTATTTTTTGTACAGATGAACGTGGTACCTTCAGCTATTTGGAAATTGCTCCCAAGGATGAACCAGACTTGTGGAGGTCTTCAAAATCTTTCCGAGGTCTTGGCTGATTTATTTAGATTTTCCTATGATGTCAAGCAAAGAGGCACTGAGTTTGAAGGTAGGCCTTGAAATACATCCACAGGTACTCCTCCAATTAACTCAAATGATGTCAATTAGCCTATCAGAAGCTTCTAAAGCCATGACATCATTTTATGGAATTTTCCAAGCTGTTTAAAGGCACAGTCAATTTAGTGTATGTCAACATCTGACCCACTGGAATTGTGATACATATATAAGTTAAATAATCTGTCTGTAAACAATTGTTGGAAAAATGTCTTATATCATGCACAAAGTAGATGTCCTAACCGACTTGCCAAAACTATAGTTTGTTTACAAGATATTTGGGGATATTTGTGGAGTGGTTGAAAAACAAGTTTTATTGACTCAAACCTACGTGTATGTAAACTTCCGGCTTCAACTGTAGTATGGGCAGTTTTTACCCTTACCCTTATGCCTTTATATAACAACGTGAACAAATGTATATACAACATTCTGCCGATATGAACATTTATTTTAGGCCATAACTAACTCATTTATATAGGCTATACAGTGTATTCAATATTCTGCAACTATGAACGATACAATATTTGTAGCCAAACGTTATTGAATGAAAAGCAGTACACATACACATTTAATTACAGAGACATCAGGCAGTAGGATACAGTTCCCTTCCCCATGCTTCACAGCTCCCCCGGAACTCAATGTATTGTAGCCTCACGCGGATGGAAGAACAGCGGAGGAAGGAGTTTGCTTCTGCTACAGTGTCCACGGTAAAATATTACACTTTACGATGTTGATTTGGGCCACGGTATACAATAACTGCATATGATGAGTATCTTACTGCGAATTGGACTGTGGACTCACAGGGCCACTGTGCAAATCGAGAAGGCTAAATGCATACGTGAATACACATTGGGAAGTTGATAGAGGACATTCTGCATCAGAAAGAGGTTTGATTCACTATCCCCTACTGTAGGTTGAAAAGTAATGAATTTACACTGTGTGGCATATACTTGCTTTCAGATATTTCATATATCTGAAAGCAAGGTACCTACAGTACTGACATATACAGCATTACAAGAGGTTGGAGAGTAGCAGTCTTTTGACTAAGAATTCTTCAGCAATGGTGTTATCAGCACTACACCGGAGACAGCAGAGCGATGACAATGATTTCTCCACCTTCTGATTCTCCATTAGGTCTCTCCACAGGCCTTTAAATGAAGTCACTGCTCTGCATCTTGGAGTCTTCTATAAAAACAGGAGGGTGTTGGTGGGTGCGTTCTGGGCCCCCTGGCATGGTTCCGTTTACCATACTGTGAATGTAATTAAATCTGTGAGCTGCCAGTATTTACTGGCAAGGCGGGCCGCCCCACTCCGCTCCTCAAACAGCCCTCCATCTGTCCGATTGGATTCCTGCTCCCAGGCAGCGTCAGAGAAGACGCTGGCATCCGAGTGGCCAGCTTTGGGATCCTCCCAACATGGGTCTAGGGTCTTTTTCAGGACAGCACCGGTGAGCCAGAGGAACAGGAATTCAGCAGTGGTGGTGTGATTAGAATATAAGCAGAGTTAATCCTCATGAGGCCGTGTGTGGTGTTGTTCTCCCTGTAAACACTGTCATTAGTATTTACACTCTGAGAGGTGTTTGGATGTCAATTGTTTTTTTGGGAGAGTCAGAGCATAAATTAAGGGACTTGAAAAAAGGGGGTGTGTTTTTATTCTATTGAGTTCAATGAACTGATGGTAAATAGACAGGAGGGAGATGTGAGGAGAAAAAATACAAGGGCAAAATAGGGCCTGTCAATGTGGAATCTGTCAGTTTACCTAAGATCATAAGAGAATGGGCTGTGTCCAGGATGTTTTACTGATGCTGTATAAATGGTGATGTTCCAGCTGGTTCCTTAGAGGCCGTAAGCTGCTGAGTCTTTGTAATTGGTCTCTCTCCTATCCTCTTCTCGGCTGAGGACACTGAGGATCTGTAGTAGTAACAGCCTCACAAATCTGTAGAAACACGCCTAAAAGTGAGCACACACACACACACACTTTCCAGACCCCCAAAAAACTCAGACTCCTCAGCTAAATTGTTAGGACGATTAGAGTAGAATTCCACTTCATTCTTGGGTAGGCGAAGGAATGAAACTTCTCATCTCTTTTGTTCTGTCAGTGATCTGTAGATAAGGTGCTATTACAATAACCACGGTCATTCTCCTGCATTTACAAAGAGAGAAGAACAGAGTGTCCTTGCCCATCAACACAGCAGTCCCACTTATTACACCTCCTGCTTAACCCTGCCGACTACGCCGTCCAAAACAGGAATGGAAAAAAAACTGCCAAGACGAGAAAGAAAAGAGAAAAATGGCAATGCCTGCTGATTATGGAAGTTAGGGCATATTGTAGTGGGAAATGGTAGTGCTAGAGATGGGGTGAGTGTGGCGAACCCTTTGAGTAGGACCCAGGGATGCCAAGACTGAAGACATTGAGGCCTGCGCGAGGGGCATGGGGCATCCCGCAGAGCCACTGATAAAACGGCATGCTCTGTACTGTACTGTACCGTACCAAACAGGGGTTGGATAGAGGATAGCGACACAGCTCTGCTTCGGAGGCTCAGAGCAAAGGCCCCGGGCGATAAAAACAACGTATTTTAGACAGCAAGGAGGGGAACAAGCTGTGCTTGAAACATTGGCCAGGTGGTCTCATATTTTCTAAATTACATTTTTCCCCTCCAAACTCCCCAGTGCTCTCCTTTCAAACACACACTCATACAATGATCCAATAATAAAACATTCCTTTTTCTTTCTCTCTCTTTCTCTCTGCAGAGTCAATCTCAGACCCAAAAAAATTTTTCAGACGATTTCACGTGAGGCCTTGTGTCTGAGCGGGATGAGGGTTCTTCCAGTCGTCAAGGTGACCTTAGACGTGAGCATCTCCTCCATTGTCTCCCTGAGGCTGTTTATCTGTCTCTTTTGAATACAGTGAAAGGAGGAAAACAACACATTCCACTAACATTGGCTGGCTTACACCACTTTGCACTTTAAGTTTAAAGTGGCTACCTTGATCCAGGGTACATGCTGAGATTACATCACTGATGACCTCTTCTCGTGAATAACTCAATCAGTATCTGCTCCTCAGTGAAAATGAGTCAGTGCTATCACAATATCTGAGACTATATGATAGTTTAATTTGTATTTTTTTAACCTTTATTTAACTAGGCAAGTCAGTTAAGAACAAATTCTTATTTTCATTGACGGCCTAGGAACAGTGGGTTAACTGCCTGTTCAGGGGCAGAACGACAGACTTGCCAGCTCATGAGTTTTGAACTTGCAACCTTCCGGTTGCTAGTGCACCACGCTAACCATTAGGCTACCCTGCCGCCCCAGTTTAAGGATCAGAATAAATCATAACAACAAGACACCTCTCAGACAAAGCAGAAATACCCATTAGAGGGCATTCTTAATCCTCATCTTCTTCCTCTATCCCTTTCATAGCATCCCTTTATTTCCTCTCATCCTCTCTTCCTTTATCACCTCTATTTTCTATTTCTTATCCTTTCTGCTTTCATTGTCTTTCAATTTCCTCTTATTTCTCTCTCTCCTCCCTTCTTCTTTTCTCGATTTCTCCTGTCTGTTCTTGCTGTAGTACACTTAACGTCCCCCCAACTCCCTCCCATCCTGCATGTCTGTATTGATCCCATCACCCAGAAACAGCGGCATGGTCCGCTAACCGAGTGTATTAGGAGGGGCGTGGGATGCAATCTCAATCTAATTTCCCATAGACTGAACAGCTCAGAGATACTCGCTGAAGAACTCTAGTGACATGCTCCTACGGGATACTTTCTGAAAACTATCTGATACACTGTAACTCAAGTGTTTTCTGATCCAACTTGAGAGGTAATCTTAAATTGTGTGTTCTATGAGCTACGTATCAAAGGAATACTGTCATAAGAACACTTGTACACCCTTTGAAGAACCTGTTCTACCTGGAACCAAGAAATGTTCTTCTAAGGGGACGGCTGAAGAACCCTTTTGGAACCCTTTTTGCTAAGAGTTTAGATTGGGGTATGTGGACAGTTCTATGGGGGAAACACATCACTTCAGTATTGTATCACATGTATAAGTTTGACAAATCAATCAGAGAACCTCCCGTACATGTTTTTCCATAATGACCGCTCCTTCCCAGTGTCATGAATTCTACTGCGTTTCTTACCTTGGATCTGAGGAGTTAAGTTACTCTAGTTTCCTACTGTACTCAACATTTCCTGTGCTACCCCTACTAACAAATTTAGATATGTCAGTTTTGCCCACACCACAACTGTTTAGTCTTGACCTGAGCTATACTTTAGGAATCTCAGGAAACGGATGAGCAAAAATGATTTATGCTGATGCTGTGAAGGGAAAAAACGTGTTTCGGAAAGTATAGAATAAACCTTGATGTGTCATGTGAATGAATATGCAGTGGGTGCCTATTTTAGTCCCTTTCTCTTTTCTCTCGTCTTTGGAACAATTGTGTTTCTTTTCTGGGATGCCTCAGAATAGTCCAAGAACATGCATTAAACATCTGCACCAGCGTCTGTGATTTCATACTTTCATTTACGGTTGTCCGTTCAATGCCCATATCAATCTGGTTCCTGATAAACAATATTCACTATATGGAGGTCAGAGAACAATTTTATCATCAGCCCAACTTTTCTTTTCACACATTGACGTCGAAAAGGAACCCACGGTTGGAACAAATGAAACGAGACAATATCGAAAGAGGAATTTCTACTGTAGGCCATTTCCATGTACCATGAGCACCCGTGCAAAGTTTATAGGAACATATCAAATCTGGTGTCAAGTGAAAGCTAAGAGTTTATATTTTTGGGAAATGAAGCCATACAGTGATCTCCAAAAGTATTGGGACAGCAACATTTTAGATTGTTGTTTTGGCTCTGTACTCCAGCAGTTTGGATTTGAATTATACAATGATTATGAGGTTAAAGTCTAGACTGACTGCATTCATTTGAGGGTTTTTCCAATCCTATCGGGTGAACCGTTTAGAAATTACAGCACTTTTTGGACACAGTCCCCCCATTTTAGGGGACCAAAAGTATTGGGACAAATTTACTTACATGCATATGTGTATTAAAATAGTAAAAAGTTCAGTATTTTGTCCCATATCCATAGAACGCAATAACTACATCGAGCTTGTGATTCTACACATTTGTTGGATGCATTTGCTGTTTGTGTAGGTTGTGTTTTAGATGATTTTGAAATAGAAATTAATGATAAATAATGTATTGCGTCATTTTGGAGTCACTTTTATTGTAAATAAGAATAAAATATGTTTCTAAACAATTCTACATTCATGTGGATGCTACCATGATAATGGATATTCCTGAATAAATCGTGAATAATGATGAGTGAGAAAGTTACAGAAGCACAAATATCATACTTGTTAACCTCTCACCATTACAATAACAGGGGAGGTTAGCATTTTTTTTTTTGGGGTGGGTTGATATTTGTGCATCTGTAACTTTCTCGCTCATCATTGTTCACAATTCATTAAGGATTATCCGTTTATCCGATAGAAAATGTATCTTAAAAATATCTACTAGAAAAATATTTTATATTTAGTTTTGTCTTATTTGCCTTCTGTAAGATTTTGTTTATGAATTATTATGTTTTTAAAACATGTCACTGTTGCCAAATCTGCAACAGGGTGACCAAAATCTGTAACAGAAAGACTGCAATTGAATTGGCCACAATGGGAAATCATAGTAGTCACAAACCACAGTCGCAGTAGAGCACAGTAGAGTACAATACAGTAAAGACGAGTAGAATAGAGTATATTTCAGTACAGTAGAGTTTAGTACTCTACTGGACTGTACAGTACTCGATAGTACTTTTCTTTTCTTTACTGTACTGAACTCTACTCTACTGTAATGTCCTCTGCTGTGCTGTACTCTACTGAACTCTACTGTGCTGCACTGTGATGCCCAAACCTGTGAAACATAGACGTCTATGATTGGTACAGATTTTGTCCGGTCTGGATCAACCAAATTTGGTCTTGTTTGGGGGCGGAGCTCATTGGAATAATAGCCAGTGTGTAGAATAATACCCAAACATGCAAATGAGCATATTACATGTATCTACCTTTTGTCAGCTATTCAGGATACATCACCATGAAGAGAATGACATTCATAATGCATTTCTGTATAGTTCAGATCAAGGATCCCTTCTGCCATTCTGTTACCGTCATTCTGTTACCGTCATTCTGTTACCGTCATTCTGTTACCGTCATTCTGTTACCGGGTGTTGATCCGCTTCACTTGCTGTTCAATAACCCCAAAAGATTTGTCAAACTCAAGGTGTCATATCATAGCTGACACCACATGTTTTTGCAGACGTTTTGAATCTTCATTCAAAATAGATATTTAACAGTGTTTTTGGATAAATAGATATGACTGTCATTCTGTTTTCTAACTTCGCACATGCACTGTTCCTCAAGTAAATCTGATTTAGTAAAATGTTCAGTGGCAATTGTTAAAAGTACACCTGTGTATAATGTAGATTGTTCAACTTTGCAATCAATGGTTTTAGCTTGGCATATATTTTAAAGTGATAAAGTGAGCCTCAGTGTCCCTCTGTCACTGTGGAACTGACCTGTAGTTACAGGTTACAGAGTTAAATTGTAACACAGCCCTGCTAACTATGAATCTGAAAAAGAGACTCTGATTTTTGGTTTTAACCAGTCCATATCACACATTATTGGAGTGTGCAATACTACTGTAATGGTACAATAGCAGAGCACAATTTAATACAGTTGTTTATATACAAAGTAATACACATGCAGGCTTGTTCCCTTGATTATGCAACCGGGGAAAAGGATAATTAAATGCAAATGGAATGTTCCTCTACTTCCTCGCTTTTCTATAATAAGCACAGGTACTGTATGCTAGCCACAGGGTACACAGCTTACCGGGAGAAAGCCAGAGTGAGTTTGTTTAGGCTACGTTCAGGGTGTCAGTGTTAAAACGTATCTAGGACGGACAAGGCATGTGAGTAAATGCTGTTTTATACAGTACATATTTAACTTTTTGAATGTCATTGGGGAACACTGGGGCTTGACTTTCCTGTGCCCCTTTCATATTATATCTGTATGTAACATCTTATGGTATCTGATATTATCTGCATAATATCTATACTTCAGCAAAAGTTGCTTTATCAGCAAATGTCTTGGACAACCTTAGGCTCTTCCTGGAGATAATGCAGGGTTTCAGTTATCAAAGATTCCTTGAGGGTGACAGAAAGAGTCCTTGCTTGCATTGTGCTGTTATTCATATGTTCACGTTTAAAGGCCCAGTGCAGTCCAAAAATGGATTTTCCTGTGTTTTATATATACAGTACCAGTCAAACGTTTGGACACACCTACTCATTCAAGAGTTTCTTTATTTGGACTATTTTCTACATTGTAGATTAATAGTGAAAACATGAAAACTATGAAATAACACATGGAATGATGTAGTAACCAAAAAATAGTTAAACAAATCAAAGTATATTTGATATTTTAGATTCTTCAAAGTAACCACCCTTTGCCTTGATGACAGCTTTGCACACACTTGCCATTCTCTCAACCAGCTTCATGAGGTAGTCACCTGTAATGTATTTCAATTAACAGGTGATCCTTATTCATTTGTGGAATTTCTTACCTTCTTACCTTTCTTACCTTCTAAATGATTTGAGCCAATCAGTTGTGTTGTGACAAGGTAGGGGCGGTATACAGAAGATAGCCCTATTTGGTAAAAGACCAAGTCCATATTATGGCAAGAACAGCTCAAATAAGCAAAGAGAAACGACAGTCCATCATTACTTTTTAAGTCCTAAAGGTCAGTCAATATGGATCATTTCAAGAACTTTGAAAGTTTCTTCAAGTGCAGTCACAAAAACCATCAAGTGCTATGATGAAACTGGCTCTATGAGGACCGCCACAGGAAAGGAAGACCCAGAGTTACCTCTGCTGCAGAGGATAAGTTCAATAGAACTAACTGCACCTCAGATTGCAACCCAAATAAATGCTTCACAGAGTTCAAGTAACAGACACGTCTCAACAACAACTGTTCAGAGGAGACATTGTGAATCAGGCCTTCATGGTCAAATTGCTGCAAAGAAACCACTACTAAAGGACACAAATAATAAGAAGAGTCTTGCTTGGGCCAAGGAACACGAGCAATGGACAATAGACTGGTGGAAATCTGTCCTTTGGTCTGGGGGTCCTTTGCTGTCAGTGGTTTATTTAGAATTCAAGGCACACTTAACCAGCATGGCTACCACAGCATTCTGCAGCGATACGCTATCCCATCTGGTTTGAGCTTAGTGGGACTATCATTTGTTTTTCAACAGGACAATGACCCAAAACACACCTCCAGGCTTTGTAAGGGCTATTTGACCAAGAAGGAGAGTGATGGAGGGCTGCATCAGATGACCTGGCCTCCACAATCACCCGACCTCAACCCAAATTAGATAGTTTGTGATTAGTTGGACCGCAGAGTGTAGGAAAAGCAGCAAACAAGTGCTCAGCATATGTGGGAACTCCTTCAAGACTGTTGTAAAAGCATTCCAGGTGGAGCTGGTTGAGAGAATGCCAAGAGTGTGCAAAGCTGTCATCAAGGCAAAGGATGGATACTTTGAAGAATCTCAAATATAAAATATATTTAGATTTGTTTAACACTTTTTTGGTTACTACATAATTCCACGTGTTATTTCATAGTTTTGAAATCTTCACTATTATTTTTAAAATAAAGAAAAACCCTTGAATGAGTAGGTGTGTCTAAACTTTTGACTGGTACAGTATATTTCCACACTATGAGAATGGAATAATACTGTGAAGTTGTGAAAATAATAGTAATGCCCTTTTAGTGTCAGAGCTGGTTTGAAAATACATTTCAGCCTGTTTTGGTGGGACGGACTTTTGGCCAGCCTGGTGACATCGCCAGGCGATAAATTAGTTAATAGACCAATAAGAAAGATAGTTTTTAACCTCTCTACCAATAACAACACATTTTTTAGTTTTTCCCTCCCCACCCAGACCACTCCCAGACAGTTCTCGCAAAATTCTTGCTTGAGAAATTGCTCTCTGCTAAGAAGCTTTTTCTGCAATTAAGGTACTTACAGTAATTGTTACCTAGAAATTATTTGATTTTGAGATAAAAACACCTGCATTGGACCTTTAAATAGGGTACATTTATATTTAAATGCAGGTAATAGAATTACTTCAAAAATTACTATGTCAATATTCATAACAATCAGGACATTTCTACAGTACAGTGTATTATTTGCACACAATCCACAAGATAATTGCTTCTTGTTTTTTTTTTGCTTTAGGTTTACAGGTGCTATAAAACAAAGGGATGACAGTGTGCCTCTTCTCTGTGAGGCCCATGAGATGAAAATACCCAAATGCATTCTGAAACCTTCTTTTATATCTCCACTAATGAGACACTAGCCAGCAGGCAACCAGTGTCCCACGCTGAGCCACTGCCTGTACTTAAGAGCCGTCCCTTTCAAAGCACCCATCAAGCCTCCAGGGCCCCACCACTGGAGCTTCAGAGATACTGAGGCACTGAGTTTGCGTACACACCCAACTCTGATCTACAGATCACAAGACACCAGGAGTCTCGAATCTAGAGGAGCCAGGAAGTTCAGTTTCAAAAGGAAGCCAACAGGAGAGGGCACTTTCATATAACGTGACATACACCGAGTGTACAAAACATTAGGAACACCTTCTTAATATTGAGTTGCACCCCTTTTTGTCCATAGAATAACCTTAATTTGGACTGTACAAGGTGTCGAAAGCATTCCAAATATTTCTTTAACCTGTCTCCTACCCTTCATCTACACTGATTGATGTGGATTTAAGTAGTGAAATCAATAAGGGATCATAGATTTTACCTGGATTCACCTGGTCAGTCTATGTAATGGAAAGAGCAGGTGTTCTTAATGTTTCATATACTCAATGTATTTCTCAGAACGGGCCCCTGTTATGCTGATGTGTCACGGGCTGAGGCATTAATTGAAACCCCGCAGCAGGTGGCCCGACATTAATCTTGCAGCCACATTGAGATTCAGGCGATTGTGTGCTGTCGGAGCTCAGCTAGATGGGGTTTTCACTGCCGGATTGAATTTAAGGAATGGAGGAAGGTACTGAATACTGATATTTTATAAGACACTGTTTGGGCTTCATTCACAAGCTTGTTGAAGTTGTACCATCTCAGAGATGCTGTTCTAGCAAAAAACTATGAGCAGTCAAAAGGCATGTCCATGTAGCATGCGAACGGTGTTTACTGCTGAATTTGAGTATTGATATACCCCATCTTCAAAGATGTTCCTTTCGTCCATATTTTCCTGTGTCTCTACACGTCTCCATTTTGTCAGTCCTGTTATGCCAGAGTCAATGTAGAGTTCTTGCACATCATGGCAGAAGAGTTGACATTGTTCACATAGCGGTAACTTTCCCAGTAGCGTAGCAAAGGCAAGCACAAGCCATAGATAAACAATGATACTACAACAGAGCAGATACTGGCCAATTATCTACTTTCCTTCTTTCTATCTATCCTGCACATCCCACCAGCTGGAGTTTATACACCCTAATTAGTGTTCTCTTATCACACCCTAATTAGTGTTCTCTTATCTCCGATCGGAAAGCACACCATGGACTCCATTAAATATTTACCATTACTGTAACAAGTTCCTTGAAAAAGGGCATGGACATAAATCTAGTAAGGTGGATACAAGCATTTCACTACACCCACAATAACATCTGCTAAACATGTGTATGTGACAAATAACATTTGATTTGAACATTTATTTAATGCATATAGTCTACAAAGTATTAGTAAGATAGAACTACATTAATGTCTGCAATTAGTTAAATATGTTATTAAGGGTCATTTATTTATTAAAGCAGGGATTGTATAATCAATTAACTTAAAGTCCATATTGATACTACTGCAAGGAAAGAATATTGTCTACATATTTTACATTTATTTAACTAAGCAAGCCAGTTAAGAACAAGTTCTTAGTTTCAATGATGGCCTAGTGGGTGAACTGCCTTGTTCAGGGGCAGAATGACAGATTTTTACCTTGTCAGCTCAGGGATTCGATCTTGTAACCTATCAGTTACAAGTCTAATGCTCTAACCACTAGGCTACCTGCTGCCCCTTACACCAATATACAGTAACTTTCTTTCACTAATACAGTTCTTTCAGAACAGTAAGCCTAATTGGTGTAAGGGAGGCAGTTCACAATGCTACTTTAAACCTTGCCTGAAACCTAAAGATCTAAAAGCCCACTACAGTATGTCTTGTAGTTGAATGAGAGTACAGAATACTAACAGAGAGCGAGCGGGAGAGAGAGAGAAAGAGAGAGAGAGCGAAAGAGAGAGAGGAAAGTGAGAGAGATAGAGAGAGAGAAAGAAAGAGAGGGAAAGAGAGAGTGGGGGGGTAGAGACAATGTTTTGCGCTCAAAATTGTATCTCCTTGAAAGTGATGTGACAGGCTACTTAGTGTCAGGAAGGTTCAAGTCAGTATTCGACATCCATCCATGTCTGAGGAGATAAAATCAAACAATCGAATCAAATCAAACTTTAATTGTCACATGCGCCGAATACAAGTATAGACCTTACTGTGAAATGCTTACTTACATGCTTACTTGCCTAGCAGACTAAAATAAAAATAAATAATAAAAAGTAACACAATAAGAATAACAAAGCTATATATATACAGGGGGCACCGGTACCAGGTCAGTGTGTGGGGGTACAGGCTAGTTGATGTAATCTGTACATGTAGGTGGGGGTGAAGTGACTATGCATAGATAAGAAACATCGAGTAGCAGCAGTGTACAAAAGGGGGGGGTCAATGTAAATTGTCCATGGTGATTTTATTAATTGTTCAGCAGTCTTTTATTTATTTATTTATCTGTTATTTTACCAGGTAAGTTGACTGAGAACATGTTCTCATTTGCAGCAACGACCTGGGGAATAGTTACAGGGGAGAGGAGGGGGATTAATGAGCCAATCGTAAACTGGGGATTATTAGGTGACCATGATGGTTTGAGGGTCAGATTGGGAATTTAGCCAGGACACCGGGGTTAACACCCCTACTCTTACGATAAGTGCCATGGGACCTCAGAGAGTCAGGACACCCGTTTAACGTCCCATCCGAAAGACGTCACCCTACACAGGGCAATGTCCCCAATCACTGCCCTGGGGTATTGGGATATTTTTTAGACGAGAGGAAAGAGTGCCTCCTACTGGCCATCCAACACCACTTCTAGCAGCATCTGGTCTCCCATCCAGGAACTGACCAGGACCAACCCTGCTTAGCTTCAGAAGCAAGCCAGCAGTGGTATGCAGGGTGGTATGCTTGGGGTAGAAGATATTGAGGAGCCTTTTGGTCCTAGATTTGGCATTCCGGTACCGATTTCCATGTGTTAGCAGAGAAATCAGTCTATAACTTGGGTGACTGAAGTCTCTGAATTTTTTTTTCCGGGTGTCCTCTGTCACCGCCTATTGTCCTGGATGGCAGGAAGCTTGGCCCCAGTGATGTACTGGGCCGTACGCACTACCCTCTAGTGCCTTATGGTCAGATGCCGAGCAGTTGCCAAACCAGGCGGTGATGCAACTGGTCAGGATGCCCTTGATGGTGCAGCTGTAAAACCTTTGAGGATCTGAGGACCCATGCGAAATCTTTTCAGTCTCCTGAGGGGGAAAAGGTTTTGTCGTGCCCTCTTCACGACTGTCTTGGAATGTTTGAAGTGATGTGGACACCAAGGAACTTGCCCCGTCGATGTTAATTGGGGCTGTTCGGCCCGCCTTTTCCTGTAGTCCACCACCAGCTCCTTTGTCTTGCTCACATTGAGGGAGAGGTTGTTGTCCTGGCACCACACTGCCAGTTCTCTGACCTCCTCCCTATAGGCCGTCTCATCGTTGTTGGTGATCAGGCCTACCACTGTTGTGTTGTCAGCAAACTTAACTTCTTGGTGACAGGGGGCAGTATTTTCACGTCCGGGTAAAATGCATGCCCAAATTCAACTGCCTGCTACTCATCCCCAGAAGATAAGATATGCATATTATTAGATTTGGATAGAAAACTCTGATGTTTCTAAAACTGTTTGAATCATGTCTGTGAGCATAACATAACTTATTTAGCAAGCGAAACCCAGAGGACAAACCATTCAGATTTTTTTTGAGGTCCCTCTCAAAATCAATGGGTTTTCATTGGAATCCATATTTCTAAGGGACCTTCTTGGAGTTCCTACAGCTTCCACTGGATGTCACCAGTCTTTAGAAATTGGTTGAGGTTTTTCCTTTGTGTATTGAAGAAGTAGCCCTGTTCAGAACGAAGGTCACTTGAAGTGTACTGTTAGATAAAGGCGCGTGACCAGAAAGCTAGCTACAGTTTGTTTTCCTCTTGTATTGAACAAAGATCTTCCCGTTTTAAATTGTATCAATTATTTATGTTAAAAAAATACATAAAGTTGTATTACAAAAGTAGTTTGAAATGTTTTGGCAAAGTTTACAGTTAACTTTAGAAATATTTTGTAGTCAAGTTGAGCAAGTTGGAATGTGTTGCATGTGTGATTTAATGAAAGTTAGATTTTTATAGTAATTTATTTGAAATTGGCGCCCTGCATTTTCCCTTGCTTTTGGCCAGGTGGAACGTTAGCATCCCACATATCCCAGAGAGGTTAATGATGGTGTTGGAGTCGTCTTTGGCCACACAGTCGTGGGTGAACAGGGAATAAAGGAGGGGACTAAGCACACACCCCCGAGGAGCCCCAGTGTTAAGGATCAGCGTGGCATGCTTGTTGTTGCCTACTCTTACAACATGTGGGTGGCCCATCAAAAAGTCCAGGTCCAGTTGCAGAGGGAGGTGTTTAGTCCCAGGGCCCTTAGCTTAGTGATGAGCTTTGTGTGCACTATGGTGTTGAATGCTGAGCTGTAGTCAATGAACAGCATTCTCACATAGGTGTTCCTTTTGTCCAGGTGAGAAAAGGCAGTGTGGAGTGCGTTTGAGATTGCGTCATCTGTGGATCTGTTGGGGTAGTACGCGAATTGGAGTGGGTCTAGGGTGTCCTGGAGGATGCTGTTGATGTGAGCAATGACCAGCCTTTCAAAGCAATTCATGGCTTCCGAATTGAGTGCCACAGAGCGGTAATCACTTCAAGTAGGCTTTGGTTTTGCTAGGGTGTTATGGATGGGCCTCTGGTTCCAAAGGTTGCATGTTCGATTCCAGTGATTGAAAGTTGTTTTGAATAATTTTGTCTTAAGCCTATCCTAGAACCTTAACTCTTAAGGTTAGGCAGTAAATCAGAATGGTTAAGGTAAGGGTTGATACCTAAACTTGACCTTGGAACATACAGCGAATAAACTAAACACTTCGAAATTTGACATTTGTAACAACTTCGACATTTGACATTTGAGAAACATGGATGAACATCTGATTATTTGTCAAATAATATTTACTTATTTTTTTAATTCACCACACCATACACATACGAAAAACAACTTACAGATGCACAAACAATGACTACATCTCATCTTCCCACCCAATTGCTCACACCCCCATCCCTAGTGTCCACATTATTGTTTGCCACGTGGCCTTAAATTGTACCAATTTGTTTTTTCGGGTTGTCCATGCTATTTCAATATTTCAATAACAAATAATTAGATTTTTCCATTGTGTTAATGATGGCGGATTGATTGATTTCCTCATTTTTAGTATACTGTAAGGGATTTCCTCCTCTTCTTCTTCTGAAGAGAGGCGAAAAGGATCAGAGGACCAATATGCGGCGTGGTAAGTGTCCATGGTTCTTTTAATATGTAAATGTACACATGAACAACTGACTACAAAAACAAGAAACGTGAAAACCCAAAACAGTCCTATCTGGTGCAAACACAGAGACAGGAACAATCACCCACAAACACACAGTGAAACCCAGGCTACCTAAGTATGATTCTCAATCAGAGACAACTAATGACACCTGCCTCTGATTGAGAACCATACTAGGGCGAAACATACAAATCCCCAAATCATAGAAAAACAAACATAGACTGCCCACCTCAACTCACGCCCTGACCATACTAAATAATGACAAAACAAAGGAAATAAAGGTCAGAACGTGACATATACGTTTTTTCAAGATGAGGGATAAGAAGAGAATCATCCAGGCCATTGGGTATCTTACTACAGCCCCATATGACATGTCTTGAAATATGCAGACAGACGGACTAAAGGTAAGTTTATATTGTAATATTTCTGACAGACAGCCTGGCTTTTGGACTTCATAGCATTCCCAGAAAGCCTGGATTATTGAGTCATTGTTAGTTTTACACATGACTCTGCAGTTGCGCTGAATAATTTGTGAATTTTGTCTCTTCTATAGTAAATTCTATACATTAGTTTATACTGGATTAAGCCTAAATTGTTGTTAACTGTAATTTCATTAGTTATGCTCCAACATTCCCTGCATCTTGTGCCAACATCAGTTCTTTTAAATCTTGGATATGGATATGCTCTCTGCAAGGTTTTGTATATCTTCCCTATGATATGAATATCTTTCTTTGAATCAAATAAGATTCCCTCAATGTTGCTCTGACGTCCAAAATATTTAAAATCTAAATTTCATGATATGTAACTTCCTCTTCATTCATTGACAAAGAAATGATCAGTCTATAATTTTAATGGTAGGTTTATTTGAATCAATGCAATCACAGAGGTCAGATGTTTCTTGTAGTTGGCCACCAGGTTTGCACACATCTCAGGAGGGATTTTGTCCCACTCCTCTATACAGATGTTCTCCAAGTCATTAAGGTTGAGGCTGACGTTTGGCAACTCGAAACTTCAGCTCCCTCCACAGATTTGGCTAGGCCACTGCAGTGCTTCTTCTTGAACCACTCCTTTGTTGCCTTGGCCGTGTGTTTTGGGTCATTGTCATGCTGGAATACCCATCCACGACCCATTTTCAATGCCCTGGCTGAGGCAAGGAGGTTCTCACCCAAGATTTGACGGTACATGGCCCCGTCCATCGTATCCTTTGATGCGGTGAAGTTGTCCTGTCCCCTTAGCAGAAAAACACCCCCAAAGCATAATGTATCCACCTCCATGTTTGACGGTGGGGATGGTTTTCTTGGGGTCATAGGCAGCATTCCTCCTCCTCCAAACACGGCGAGTTGAGTTGATGCCAAAGAGCTCCATTTTGGTCTCATCTGACCACAACACTTTCACCCAGTTGTCCTCTGAATCAGTCAGATGTTCATTGACAAACATCAGACAGGCATGTATATGTGCTTTCTTGAGCAGGGGGACCTTGCGGGCGCTGCATGATTTCAGTCCTTCACGGCGTAGTGTGTTACCAATTGTTTTCTTGGTGACTATGGTCCCAGCTGCCTTGAGATGTAGTTCTGGGATGATTCCTCACCGTTCTCATGATCATTGCAACCTCACGAGGTGAGATCTAGCATGGAGCCCCAGGCCGAGGGAGATTGACAGTTCTTTTGTGTTTCTTCCATTTGCGAATAATAGCACCAAATGTTGTCACCTTCTCACCAAGCTGCTTGGCGATGGTCTTGAAGCCCATTCCAGCCTTGTGTTGGTCTACAATCTTGTCCCTGACATCCTTGGAGAGCTCTTTGGTCTTGGCCATGGTGGAGAGTTTGGAATCTGATTGATTGATGGCTTCTGTGGACAGGTGTCTTTTATACAGGTAACAAACTGAGATTAGGAGCACTCCCTTTAAGAGTGTGCTCCTAATCTCAGCTCGTTACTGATATAAAAGACACCTGGGAGCCAGAACTTTCTGATTGAGAGGGGGTCAAATACTTATTTCCCTCATTAATGCAAATAAATTTCTAACATTTTTGCCGTGTTTTTCTGGATTTTTTTGTTGTTATCCCGTCTCTCATTGTTGAAATAAACCTACCATTAAAATTATAGATTGATCATTTCTTTGTCAGTGGGCAAACATACAAAATCAGCAGGGGATCAAATACCTTTTTCCCTCACTGTATGCCTCAACACAATCCTGTCTTGGAGCTCTACGGACAATTCCTTCAACCTCATGGTTTGGTTTTTGCTCTGACAGGCACTTTCAACTGTGGGACCTTACACAGAGAGGTGTGTGCCTTTACAAATCATGTCCAATCAATTCAATTTACCACAGGTGGACTCCAATCAAGTTGAAGAAACATCTCAAGGATGATCAATGGAAACAGGATGCAACTGAGATGAATATTGAGTCTCAAAGCAAAGGGTCTGAATACTTATATCAATATAAAAATATGTATATATTTTTTACTGTGAAGCTCAAATGTATGCTGCCCACCCTAGCCGGAGGTCAAAAGAAAATGAAGATTTTACTGGACTTTGCTGCTGGCAAATATTTAACAGAGGCAGGTATGGCCTCACATACTAAGACAGCCAACTGGATGACTCAACATGTTTTAATGAATGCATGAAGATGAGATATCAAATCATTTTTCTTTTTTAAAAATTTGACCTTTATTTAACCAGGCAAGTCAGTTAAGAACAAATTCTTATTTTCAATGACAGCCTAGGAATAGTGGGTTAACTGCCTGTTCAGGGGCAGAACGACAGACAGACTTGTCAGCTCGGGGGTTTGAACTTGCAACCTTCCGGTGACTAGTCCAACGCTCTAACCACTAGGCTACCCTGCCGCCCCAATAAGAGAACAGATGTGTACATGATATGAATGTTTTGGTTTCTTGGTTTATTTGTTTATTTATTTCAACACACTTAGGCTGTCATTTGGACAATGTGTTATTTTTTTCAATGATTTAGGAAACAATGTGATGTGCTGGATATGGAACTGTGCGGTTGGCCTAAATGAGGCTATGAGTATTCATGATGAAAAACTGTCAAACTGAGCATGTTTCCACAGTAATATCCACCTATGTATATAGTTAAATATAGTTTTAAGGTGCCACATCTAGGCTTCCATTCATCAATGTGAAACAAGGGGAAAAGGTAAACGATACAACAATACTTTAAACCTCATAAATGTAACTACATGTGATCTAACATGCAATTTACGTAATCCCCGAAAGTAATTATTTATCATGAGGACCAGGAACAATAACTAGTAATGCTACATGCTCCAAGAAAGGTTGCTACTGTGTAGTCACGTTTAAGGACATAAGCTCAAGGACACAGTACAAATATGATAAAAAAATATGAACATATGAAATATTTTATATGACATATTTCCTATTGTATGAAAAAGGCTTGAAATGACTTACATCCTTTCTAAATATAGTATAATACAATTATAAAACCACTACCTATAATATTTCACAATAATATAACTGTAAAATACATATTTGTATGTTTAGTGCTAGAGAAAATGTGCATATTTTCTAAAGATATCTCTTGATCATATACCTGTCCACACCACTGTGAATGTCACACAGAGCTTTAGCTTGGCTTCCTGCACTCTGTAGGAACTCACATTTTATCTCATAATAATATTGTCCATCTATAAGAGAACAGAAAGTGTTTTATGTTTAACATCTATTCATTATTTTAGATGAATGGCTACAAATTGATCTCTGTGCTATAATGACGAAACCACTCTCTCCTGCTGCGCTACGATGTATGGATTGCAGGCATGTTCTTTGTCAGTGGCTGCGACGTAGGGTTTAGCCAGGGGATGATGGACAGTCGGAAGAGCGAATTAAATGGTAGGAGGTGCATCCAGCTTCAAGTGGTTTCAGATTTCACATCCTACTTCACACAGGCGCAAAACCGACTGTGTCCTTGGGAACCAGGACTATTGCTCAATGCAAGCCATTTCGATCTTCGGTGTCCACAGATCGATTTATAAGTGGAAATGTTGGTTGGGACTGGTACCAGAACCATGGTTGAAATTTATATTTGATCTGCTTCCAAATTATAATGAATTCTACCATAGCATGTAAATGTGGCTTTGAGGTAGCCTTGTGCCTAGTACAAACGAGAGAAATTGTGAAATTGATATTAGTTGTAGCGGCACACAAACAGAACAATCAGAGGGCATCCGAGCTTCCAACCCCTAGGCAACTTTGCAGTATTTGTTTTTATTTATGTGTTATTTCTTTCATTATCAGGCCAGAATTTTTTGTGTTATTACATACAGCTGGGAAGAACTTTTGGAGATCAAACCGAGGGTAACTCGCCAGCATTACCAGAATAATGACCAGGAATATGACTTTCCTGAATCGGATCCTTTGTTTGTACCCCCCAGGGCAATTGAATTGATTCCAGAGGCTGACCCAAAATATCGCCGGCGGAGAAGAGATCCTCGGAGTGGTCTTCTAGTCTGACTCAGGAGGCGCTCACACCACCCACCACTTCCAAATATATTAATTGCTACTGTTCAGTCTCTGGATAATACATTTGACGAGCTGAGGGCGAAGATTTCCTTCTAGAGAGACATCAGGGATTGTAATATACTCATTTCACAGAAACATAGCTCTCTCAGGATATACTGTCTGAGTCCGTACAGCCAGTTGGGTTCTCAGTTCATCGCATAGACAGGAATAAATATCTCTCCGGGGAGAAGAAGGGCGGGGGTGTATGTATCATGATTAACTACTTATGGTGTGATTGTGATAACATACAGGAACTCAAGTCCTTTTGTTCACCCGACCTAGAATACCTCACAATTGTATTACCTCCCAAGAGAATTCTCATCGGTTAGTCACAGCTGTGTATATTCCCCCTCAAGCCGATACCACGGCAGCCCTCAAGGAACTACACTGGACTTTATGCAAACTGGAAACCACATATGCTGAGGCCACATTTACTGTAGCTGAGGATTTTATCAAAGCAAATTGGAAGAAAACGCTACCGAAGTTCTATCAACATATTCACTGCAGTGCTCACACTGCTAAAATACTCGACCACTGCTACTCCACCTACCAGGATGCCTATGGCAAATCTGGTCATGACTCCATTTTACACTTCCCTTTCTATACGCAGAAACTCAAACAGGAAGTACCAATTGGAATCCACACTTCAAGATTGTTTTGATCACAAAAACTGGGATATGTTCCGGAAAGCCTCCGAGTATAACATTGACAAATATACTGATACGGTGAAAGATTTTATCAGGAAGTGTATAGGAGATGTTGTATCCACTGTGACTATTAAAACCTACCCTAACCAGAAACTGTGGCACAAACCACCACATTTCACCATTGCAATGTGATTAGGATTATGACAGAATACAAAACAGGGTATTTTTTTCCTCCGTAAGGCAATCAAACGGGCAAAACATCAGTATAGAGACAAAGTGGAGTCACAATTCAATGGCTCAGACACGAGACGTATGTGGCAGGCTCTACAGACAATTACTGCCGACAAAAGGAAAACCAGCCACGTCTGGGACACCGACATCTTGCTTCTGGACAAACTAAACACCTAAAGGATAAACAATACTTTACTGAGAAATGGTAGTCGCAGGATCACAGTACTCTTGAAAAAACCAACAAACACTAAGTCTCAAAACTCACTCAGGAATGAACGCAGATGGTGAACAATTCAAGCTTCTGCAAAGGACAACAGAAAACACACCTCTTTAACAGGGAAATCATAATGATTAAATTGGATACACTTGAGTGTCGTTAATGTCTCTAGGACGGTCTCTGCCGCCCTCTGGTGACTGGTGGAACCATAACATGGTACCCTCCAAGCTCATCATTAAGCTCGAGGCAACTGGGTCCTGGACTTCCTGATGGGCCACTCCCAAGTGGTGAAGGTATGAATCAAAACCTCCACTGCACTAATCCTCAACACTGGGGCCCCACGAGGGTGCATGCTCAGCCCCCTCCTGTACTCCCTGTTCACCCATGGCCGCGTGGCCACGCACGCCTCCAACTCAATCATCAAGTTTGCAGACGACACAACAGTAGTAGGCTTTATTACCAGCAATGACGAGACAGCCTACAGGGAGGAGGTGAGGGCTCTGGGGGTGTGGTGCCAGGAAAATAACCTCTCACTCAATGTCAACAAAACAAAGGAGATGATTGTGGACAGCAGGGAGCACGCCCATATCCACATCATTGGGACCACAGTGGAGAAGGTGGAAAGCTTCAAGTTCCTCAGCGTACACATCACTGCCAAACTGAAATGGTCCACCCACACAGACAGTGTGGTGAAGAAGGCACAACAACGGGTGGTGTGGTCTGCCCAACACATCAACTGGGGCAAACTACCTGCCCTCCAGGACACCTACAGCACCCAATGTCACAGGAAGGCCAAACAGATCAAGCACAAAAACCACCCGAGCCACTCCCTGTTCACCCTGCTATCATCCTTAAGGCGAGGTCAGTACAGCTGCATCAAAATTGGGGCCGAGAGACTGAAAAACAGCTTCTATCTCAAAGCCATCAGACTGTTAAATAGCCATCACTAGCACATTAGAGGCTGCTGCCTATTTATATAGACTTGAAATCACTGGACACTTTAATAAATGGAACACTAGTCACTTTAATTAATAATGTTTACATATTGTGCATTACTCATCTCATATTTATATACTGTATTGTATTGTATTCTACTGTATCTTAGTCAATGCTCTGACATTGCTTCATATACCATTTTGTAGCTCTGAGTCTCTACTTTTATCCAATGTCAAAAAAAAAACATTTCAAATGTTGATACATCAGACCAAATCCAGGTGGTGAGTCACATATTTATATATTCCTTTGCTTTACTTAGATTTGTGTGTATCGTGTGTATTGTTGGAAATTGTTAGATATTACTTGATAGATATTACTGCATTTCACTACACCCGCAATAACATCTGCTAAATGTGTATGTGTCCAATAAAATTTGATTTGATTTTGAAGGTAATGGGATTGTTATAGCCTAAAGTTTTAGGGTAGTCTCATCACAAACTTGTAGTCACAGTACGGACATTGTCCTTGTTTACGTCACACATATCAGGAACTAAAACACCATATTGCTCCAAAATCCAATATCCACCAGAATGAGACGAATATGAATTCCCACCATTGTCTGCCTGTCATTCATGCCTGTGAATAAATAGGTAAGCAAAACTTTAAAACAAAAACTTGGAGCCAAATAAACGAGACCACACTAATCTGTCTCCTAATTGTCCATTAATTAAATCGTAAATCACCGTGACGATGACAGCTAGTCCCCAATTACAGACATCACGCTCTGCCTGGTTCCCTCCATCATGGCTCATTTCTACTCTGGAAACAACATTGTGTACAAATCACCTTCTTTAATTCATGGCAACACTGTAGGTCAGGTAAAAATAGAGACCCGCCTACAGTGCCTTCAGAAAGCATTTATACCCCTTACACACCATACTTATTCCACATTTTGTTGTGTTACAGCCAGAATTCTAAATTGATTAAATAGATTTTATTTATCACCCATCTACACACAATGCCCTATAATGACAAAGTCAAAACTTGATTTTGGAAATGTTTGAAAATGTATTGAAAATGAAATACAGATATATCTAATTTATATAAGCATTCACACCCCTGAGTCAATATTTCAAAAAAGCCTCGTTGGCAGTGATTACAGCGGAGTCTTTCTGGGTAAGCCACTAAGAGCTTTCCACACCTGGATTATGCAACATTTTCCCATTATTCTTTAAAAAATTCTTCAAGCTCTGTCAAATTGGTTGTTGATCATCGCTCGACAAACAATTTCAGGGCTTGCCATACATTTTCATGCAGATTTAAGTCAAAACTGTAACTCGGCCACAGGAACATCCACTGTCTTCTTGGTAAGCAACTCCAGTGTAGATTTGGCCTTGTGATTTAGGTTATTGTCCTGTTGAAATGTGAATTAATCTCCCTGTGTCTGGTGGAAAGCAAACACTACTAGGTTTTCCTCTAGGATTGTGCCATTGCTTAGCTCCATTCCGTTTATTTCGTATCATGAAAAACTCCCCAGTCTTTAACGATTACCAGCATACACATAACATGATGCAGCAACCACTACTGTATGTATGCTTGAATATATGGAGAGTGGTACTCAGTAATGCCTTCTATTGGATTTGCTCCCAACATAACACTTTTCTATTCAGGACAAAAAGTGAATTGCTTTGCCACATTATTTGTAATAATGCCTTGTTGAAAACAGAATGCTTGTTTTCAAATATTTGTATTCTGTACAGCCTTCCTTCTTTTCACTCTGTCAAATAGGTTAGTGTTATGGAGTAACTACAATGTTGTTGTTTTCTCTTTTCACAGCTGTTAAAGTCTGTAACCTTTGTAAAGTCACCATTGGCCTCATGTTGAAATTCCTGATCGGTTTCCTTCACCTCTGAGTTAATAAGAACACCAGTACCTTTATAGTGGCTGGGTATTGATACACCATCCAAAGTGTAATTAATAACTTCTCCATTCTCAAAGGGATATTCAATATCTGCTTTTTTGTTTTTCCCATCTACCAGTAGGTGCCCTTCTTTGCAAGGCATTGGAAAACCTCCCTGGTATTTATGGTTGCATCTGTGTTTGAAATTCACTGCTCGACTGAGGGACCTTACAGTATGTGTGGGGTACAGAGATGAGGTGTAGTCATTTTAAAATAATCTTAAACACTATTATTGCACATGCAGCTTATTATGTGACTTGTTAAGCACATTTTTACTCCTGAACTTATTGAGGCCATAACTAAAGAGTTGAATACTTATTGACTCAAGACATTTCAGCTTTTCCTTTTTCATAAATAAAAAAAGGTAAAAAATATAAATCTACTTTGACATTATAGGGTATTGTGTGCAAGTGACATAATACATTCTGGCTGTAACACAACAACATGTGGAAAACATCAGGGGGTGGGAATACTTTCACTGATGTGTTTTTCCTTCATGTAAACCTGTTGAATAGCGATAAGAAAAAGAGTCTTAGTTTTACAGAATCTCCGCTCTACAAATATTGCACTTGAGAAAGTGTTCTTGAAACTGTCATCAAAAATAACCTAAGGGTGGTTGGAACACAGGCTGGCAGAAATGAACAACAACTAATTTGAAAGTTATGACAACAGACATCCTATAATATGACTCATTTGATGAGCTGATATGCCATCATACCGAGTTACAAAACCCAGGCTTCAGAAACTATCAAACTTAGTTCTAGATACACCAAAAAAGCGTTTTTTGCAGACTTCCAACAGCCTATTTTAAGTTCACAAAAGGGAGGCCTTATCAGAAAAATGTTGAGTTATGAATGCGGTCATCTTTTTCTCTTAAACTCATTTTTTCCCCATAATTAGATATATATATATAAAAAAAACAATATATTGGATTCCATTATGATTTCAACCGCACCTGATATCTGTCTTCTTCTAAGAGTTTAAACTAATGACTTGGCGGCAAGGATATGTCTTTGCTGTCTGGCATTGCAGCATTATTCATGACTGTTCCAAAATAGCCATCAAACAAGCTGGGCTAATAGTGATTAAATATACTCCTTTAATTAAAATGGATTTCCCGAGCAAGATTTATAGTTTGGTGATTTGGGTTAAAGACTGTGGGTTAAATGTATGATGTCACACATTTACTGCAGGCTTTATATACCATAGCTCCTATCAAAACTAAGAGTCCTTGCACATTAGGATGACGGTACATAAAAATAGTTTGCTCACAGTTGACCAATAAATTCTATACAGATTCTATACAATTCTATACAAATGGCACACAGCCACAGCTTCCATTAAATAATCAGGTGAGGAGCAGATGTTTGCTTAAAAATATTCCGTTCATGTAACATAGTTCCGCTTGACATTAGTTCCGGGCAAGCACAACCAAAAAAAGGAAGGAAAGCCAATCATCGCTGTGTCTGGTATTACAATTCTATATGGTAACGCTTTGCTAGAATACAGAGACAAAATCATAAGGTCAATGGAATGCAGAGATTGTTGGTGTTGATGGTGGGTGAAGAGAGATTTGCAAAGTTTGCTCGTGCTGCTAGCTAACTATGAAAATAAATCAACCTAAAAAACTATGATCAAAGCCACCATTTGTGAATGTGTTCACTAAATTAAATTGTGAAATTTGCCCACCAAAGGAAATAAATCACTAGTAACACACATGATAACATTCTAAATGATACACTTAACATGAATTTCCCCTGTAATAAGCTACCAATTGGATTATGGTATGTTAACATTATGATTCTCATATATTATAGCTCAAGGATCTTTCATTATACCGGTGTCAGGATAGTGATGATTATAGCTAACCTACTGTAAAATACATAGGCCTGCGTGTACTGTAAAATGCACATGAATGGGTACTTTGGATAAAGGAAATTGCAGCTTTGACTTGCAAACATTGTTGTGCAAATCTCTCTTCACCCATCAACATCTCTGCAATCCTCCTCCATGCCATTGACCTCCTACTGATTTTGTCTCTGTATTATAAAATCATTCTCAGCAAATTAACAAGGTAGAATTACAATGCTCCCCATTCAAAAATATTTTACTTTGTTACATGTTTAATTAGCCTACAAATAGTCAGTGCCTTATTTTCATGTACATTACTGTACCTAGAATACAAGGGTTGGATTTGCACAAAACAATTTAATGTCAGAAAAATATTGTAGAAAATCTGGCTTTATGATTAGCCTCATATACATACCTACTGCTATCAGTTTAAATTGAGAACATGTAGCTAGCTCAACAATATGCAAATGATGTGTGAGTTATGAGCTATTTTCTGCAAAATGGGTTCACATGGCTGATATCCTGAGACAAAGTGACAATCAAATTAAACAGATTGGAGTGCTCACAACTGGACAAAAAGGTCATATTCATTTGAGAAATCAACACAGAAACAGGACAAATTAGAGACAGATCCCCTTCACACCTTTTTATTGCATAATTGTGATATGTGATGAATGAACATTGACACTAGCTCATCTTGAATAAAGTCAACAATTTAAACAAGTGTAAACACTTCAATTCATCAATATTGAATGAATCAACACACAATTAAAAAATGTACAAATAACTTGTTTGTAAATGTTTGTAAATGTCTTAGTAAGTAGGCTATTACTACTATTAATACTAAAGCATAATTTCAGGTAAACAAAACAGTCCATACCAGAGGTGGCCAACCTTGCTCCTCTCCCTGATCTACTGGGTGAGCTGACTTCTCCTCCAGCCGAGCAATAATAAACATTATTATCAAATCATTAGGTTTGATAAGTTGAATTAGGTGTGTTAATGCTGGGCTGAACAGAAGCCTGCACACCCAGCATACCTCCGGGAGAAGGAGTGGCCTGCTCCAGTTGTAATAAGGCTGTAGCCTACATTGTGTGTAACTTAACTGTATTGTTGTATACAACATTTGCTAACATTAGTACGTATACATACAACCCATGGCATACAAGGATGTGCCAGCAGTCTCTTGGGACATTCAGTGGGACCTCTTCATCTGCAGACAGGCTTTTGCAGCCCTCCATATCTGAGGACAGACAGCATCACAAAGAAACAGGCTTCATTGTATTACAATTAGACAGCCCTGAGACAGCCCCTATTATTTCTCTGTCTGTCTTCATAGTTTTCCTCTCTAGGGACTAGAACTAGGGAATCTTTTCATAATGTCATCCCACAACCTGCCATATCTAACTAGTACCCATACTCCCTTTTCTGACAGTTGGAGCCAAAAACCCTTTCACACTCTTCCATCGCTGTTATCTACAAATGCATTTGGGAGCATGAGTTTACAATGATAAATAGGTCTAAACCAAGATAAGAAGCTAACATGAAGTTAGCTAGCTGATGATATTTCAGTTATCTATAGTATGTAAAGTTGGCTATATAGCTAGCTTGTAACATAAACTCACCCCATTCCATACAAACGTGTGCAATCACAACATTCAAACGAGGCTACAAAGTAAACTAATTGGACTGTAGCGACTGTGTTGACTTCAACATCGGGGGTGTGAACGAGGTTTCTATTCAAGCGTTGATTGCCTTGGTGATGCATCTATACTGTTGGAGAAAAGTTGAAAAAACATGTCATGGCGTGTCATGTCGTAACGTCGTAACGTACAGCACGCATAAAGCAACTATTTCTGTCTTACAATCTCTCTCCACCAGGTGTAGCACTTCTCTCATCATTTAAAAACAAGAAATGGACAGTGATGGGGGTGGGGGGGATACCTAGTCATTTTTTGCATCATCATTATATGCGATCATCATTCTCAAAGCCACTGTTTATTTCTAAGATCACTTTAGCACCGTCCTAAAAACCCGATTCAAATTCAACACAAACCTTCAAATAGGTATGTAATGACACATTATATAAACTCTTTATAGTGTTTAATTTACATTTTAGAGGCAATAAGGTAATACGTTGGACAGATTGAGTGAAAAAAAGCAATTTTCCCACACAACATCTCTCCTTCTCACCATCACGCATTAGTTTCGCTTCCCCACCCGCCATTTTTAATTTTCTTCTTGAATTATGCAGAAACGGGCAGCGATTCTGTTGGAAAGGGGAGAAATTGTGCTTTACAATGGTATTGACATTACAGTTGATCTGGAAGTATTTCGTTTTTGGGGCGCTAAAATAAGGTCAATTGTGCCAACCAAGGCGATGTACAAAAGTGAGTGAGTTTACATTAGCTCATTAGCCTAAACACAGTGGCCTGCTGTAGCTAGCTAGCTAATAATACGTTGTTTTAAAAAATGTATTTACTTATTTACTTGAATAGGTTCACACCTATGTCCACACCCACAAAGTGGATAATCTTTTGGACTCGAAGCATTGTTAAGCGGAGGTGCCGCTTCTGGTCGAAAAGTACAGTTACGTTAGCAGCAGGAGGTGGCGGCGACAGGATAATGTGTAGCACACGGGTAAGGTGTTTATCAAGTTAACCCATTGGAGATACACCCTTCAGTCTCTCCAGGACTTGGGACTTTCTTTGGGACCTTCATCCACAGACAGGGTTTAGCAGCTCTCTGTATCTGAGGTTAGGAAACCGAAATTAGACCAGGACTTTCTTCATTATAAGTGATATAACATTTTATATTTCTGTTGCAACTGTGTTTTTGTCATAGTTCTCTGTTTAGGACTGGACGTCTGTTCATTAGCAAGCTAGCTTCGCTACTAGCTGGGTAGCTAACATTGTTGATTTTAACTGATCAAGTTGACGTTTGTGTTATAAAAAAATTGGTCTATCCTATTTATATGTAGTGTGCTAGCTAGCTAGCTGACGTTACCTAGAATAGATGTTTAAGAACTACTTTCAAGTAGTTTTACTTAAGTATTTTACATCACTGATTGGTTTACGGATATAATTGGTTGACGGACCTCACAAATACTGTTAAAAGTAGCAATCCTTAGACCTAGAACATGCCTGGCCAACCTTGCTCCTAGAGATTTCTGCATCTGTCCTCGTGCTCCTAGACCTTAGTGCTGCTTTTGATACCATCGATCACCACATTCTTTTGGAGAGATTGGAAACCCAAATTGGTCTACACGGACATGTTCTGGCCTGGTTTAGATCTTATCTGTCGGAAAGATATCAGTTTGTCTCTGTGAATGGTTTGTCCTCTGACAAATCAACTGTAAATTTTGGTGTTCCTCAAGGTTCCGTTTTAGGACCACTATTGTTTTCACTATAAATTTTACCTCTTGGGGATGTTATTCGAAAACATAATGTTAACTTTCACTGCTATGCGGATGACACACAGCTGTACATTTCAATGAAACATGGTGAAGCCCCAAAATTGCCCTCGCTAGAAGCATGTGTTTCAGACATAAGGAAGTGGATGGCTGCAAACTTTCTACTATTAAACTCGGACAAAACAGAGATGCTTGTTCTAGGTCCCAAGAAACAGAGAGATCTTCTGTTGAATCTGACAATGAATCTTAATGGTTGTACAGTCGTCTCAAATAAAACTGTGAAGGACCTCGGCGTTACTCTGGACCCTGATCTCTCTTTTGAAGAACATATCAAGACCATTTCGAGGACAGCTTTTTTCCATCTACGTAATATTGCAAAAATCAGAAACTTTCTGTCCAAAAATGATGCAGAAAAATGAATCCATGCTATTGTCACTTCTAGGTTAGACTACTGCAATGCTCTACTTTCCGGCTACCCGGATAAAGCACTAAATAAACTTCAGTTAGTGCTAAATACGGCTGCTAGAATCCTGACTAGAACCAAAAAATGTGATCATATTACTCCAGTGCTAGCCTCTCTACACTGGCTTCCTGTCAAAGCAAGGGCTGATTTTAAGGTTTTACTGCTAACCTACAAAGCATTACATGGGCTTGCTCCTACCTATCTCTCTGATTTGGTCCTGCCATACATACCTACACGTACGCTACGGTCACAAGACGCAGGCCTCCTAATTGTCCCTAGAATTTCTAAGCAAACAGCTGGAGGCAGGGCTTTCTCCTATAGTGCTCAATTTTTATGGAACGGTCTGCCTACCCATGTCAGAGAAGCGAACTCGGTCTCAACCTTTAAGTCTTTACTGAAGAGTCATCTCTTCAGTGGGTCATATGATTGAGTGTAGTCTGGCCCAGGAGTGGGAAGGTGAACGGAAAGGCTCTGGAGCAACGAACCGCCATTGCTGTCTCTGCCTGGCCGGTTCCACTCTTTCCACTGGGATTCTCTGCCTCTAACCCTATTACAGGGGCTGAGTCACTGGCTTACTGGGGCACTCTCATGCAGTCCCTGCAGGGGGTGCGTCACCTGAGTGGGTTGATTCACTGTTGTGGTCATCCCCTTGGGCTGTGCCGTGGCGGAGATCTTTGTGGGCTATACTCAGCCTTGTCTCAGGATGGTAAGTTGGTGGTTGAAGATATCCCTCTAGTGGTGTGGGGGCTGTGCTTTGGCAAAGTGGGTGGGGTTATATCCTATCTGTTTGGCCCTGTCCGGGGGTGTCCTCGGATGGGGCCACAGTGTCTCCTGTCCCCTCCTGTCTCAGCCTCCAGTATTTATGCTGCAGTAGTTTGTGTCGGGGGGCTAGGGTCAGTTTGTTATATCTGGAGTACTTCTCCTGTCCTATTCAGTGTCCTGTGTGAATCTAAGTGTGCGTTCTCTAATTCTCTCCTTCTTTCTTTCTCTCTCTCGGAGGACCTGAGCCCTAGGACCATGCCCCAGGACTACCTCACATGATGACTCCTTGCTGTCCCCAGTCCACCTGGCCATGCTGCTGCTCCAGCTTCAACTGACCTGAGCCCTAGGACCATGCCCCAGGACTACCTTACATGATGACTCCTTGCTGTCCCCAGTCCACCTGGCCATGCTGCTGCTCCAGTTTCAACTGTTCTGCCTTACTATTATTCGACCATGCTGGTCATTTATGAACATTTGAACATCTTGGCCATGTTCTGTTATAATCTCCACCCGGCACAGCCAGAAGAGGACGGGCCACCCCACATATGCTCTCTCTAATTCTCTTTCTTTCTCTCTCTCGGAGGACCTGAGCCCTAGGACCGTGCCCCAGGACTACCTGACACGATGACTCCTTGCTGTCCCCGGTCCACCTGACTGTGCTGCTGCTCCAGTTTCAACTGTTCTGCCTTGTTATTATTCGACCATGCTGGTCATTTGTGAACATTTGAACATCTTGGCCATGTTCTGTTATAATCTCCACCCGGCACAGCCAGAAGAGGACTGGCCACCCCACATAGCCTGGTTCCTCTCTAGGTTTCTTCCTAGGTTTTGGCCTTTCTAGGGAGTTTTTCCTAGCCACCGTGCTTCTACACCTGCATTGCTTGCTGTTTGGGGTTTTAGGCTGGGTTTCTGTACAGCACTTTGAGATATCAGCTGATGTACGAAGGGCTATATAAATACATTTGATTTGATTTGATTCAGCTACTGGGTGTGCAGGTTTCTGTTACAGCCCAGCCCTGACATTATGCTTATTATTTGTATTAGACATTATTAATTTAACTATTCAATCATCTCTTGTTTTGGAGTAAGATACAGTGCCTTGCGAAAGTATTCGGCCCCCATGAACTTTGCGACCTTTTACCACATTTCAGGCTTCAAACATAAAGATATAAAACTGTATTTTTTTGTGAAGAATCAACAACAAGTGGGACACAATCATGAAGTGGAACGACATTTATTGGATATTTCAAACTTTTTTAACAAATCAAAAACTGAAAAATTGGGCGTGCAAAATTATTCAGCCCCCTTAAGTTAATACTTTGTAGCGCCACCTTTTGCTGTGATTACAGCTGTAAGTCGCTTGCGGTATGTCTCTATCAGTTTTGCACATCGAGAGACTGAATTTTTTTCCCATTCCTCCTTGCAAAACAGCTCGAGCTCAGTGAGGTTGGATGGAGAGCAATTATGAACAGCAGTTGTCAGTTCTTTCCACAGATTCTCGATTGGATTCAGGTCTGGACTTTGACTTGGCCATTCTAACACCTGGATATGTTTATTTTTGAACCATTCCATTGTAGATTTTGCTTTATGTTTTGGATCACAAGTTTGACAGTGGGGTAATTTGTCTTGTTGGAAGACAAATTTCCATCCCAGTCTCAGGTCTTTTGCAGACTCCATCAGGGTTTCTTCCAGAATGGTCCTGTATTTGGCTCCATCCATCTTCCCATCAATTTTAACCATCTTCTCTGTCCCTGCTGAAGAAAAGTTTGAAATATCCAATAAATGTCGTTCCACTTCATGATTGTGTCCCACTTGTTGTTGATTCTTCACAAAAAAATACAGTTTTATATCTTTATGTTTGAAGCCTGAAATGTGGCAAAAGGTCGCAAAGTTCAAGGGGGCCGAATACTTTCGCAAGGCACTGTAAATGTCTATACCCAGTATCTATTTACATAAGCATTCTTTGTCTGATATAAAGTACAGTGTATTTTTGGTCATTGATCATTCCCTGTTTGTCTGTTTTATTTAGTTGTCACTCACTCTCATTTTGTCTGATGAAATTGCACAGATATGCAGCTGCAGCTGATGTCCCCGATCATTGGTGTAGGTGTAACAATCCCTGTATGGCTGAACCTAGGATTCAACCCCTGTCCACAACAGCACTTCATACCCACAAAGCAGCATCCATTATCCTACCAAAACCATGATCTTGGTTGGACTAGGATAACAGTACTTTAGGGCTCTATGACTTTGTCTCACATCCTATTTCTTCACCTGTATTGTATCACAACTGTATTGGATAAGGTATAAGGTCCCTCCCCTCTGACCTTCTCCTCCAATAGGTTTTTAGAAGGTGAGGAGAGGAATAAAGGGAGGATGAATAGAGAATGAGCCAAGCACTCACCTACCTGTCAACTAGCACACACTTGCTACACACTCACCCCTCTGCACACTCACCCCTCAGCTGCCAGCAGAGCAGATTGTGTGAACTGAGTCAATCTAGCACCCACAGAATTAAACTTGAGGGTATTTAAATCTGCTACATTGACGGCTCAGGTATTCTGTCGGTGGCGTAGGAGGAGGTGAAAGGGGTGTGACTGTAGTAGAGGTGATCTGCAGGTGAGTTCACTGTGATGTAATGATGTAATGTCATCAAGCTCTACCCTTGTAATGAAGGCCTTAGACCTTAAGGATGACAGGCATAGGAAAGAGACACTTTTAGCAAATATCACTATACAGTATATAGGTGCAGAAAGGAATATTTTATGGTTCATTTTATTTAATTTTTAAATACACATTGATTGAAATAACATTGCTTCATGTTATTTATCATCCTGGTTTAATTCATATGCAGTCAACGTTATCACCACAAGGTGTCAGCGCTAGCATTTGTATTATCGTCTAGCTTTCCTACATGTAAACTACTAGCTAGATCTCATAACATGAGGTCGATAATACATGCCTAGCAAAAGCTAGTGGTTTGTTAATACTACATTGTTTCTTTCTTTGAAATAAGTGGGCAATACACCTGGGTCAAATATAGTTGCGTTTTGGAGGAAGCAGATAAAGAGCTAGCAGAGAAAGACAGGTGCGCGGAGAGAGAGTTTGACAGTGGGGTAATTACTGCTGCTAGCAAACTTTTGATGTAAGCAATGTGGTCGTCAAACATTGGACTCTCATGCTAGCTACAATTAGTTTAGTTATATTGTTGGCTGTCATGAGATAAAGTAATCTATCTAGTTGGCTAACAAGGTAAGCTGATCTTTCTCTACCGTCACATCACGCTAGCTAGCTCAATGGTTATTTGCTGTGCCAGCCAAATGTAACACCACCAGAGCAAACAGGAAATAAATGTCTGATGATTTCGTTTAGTGGATCTGGTAGCAACAAGTCAATAAGTTGTTTGTTACAAAGTTTGGTTGAATCAAGAAATACTAACAATAAATGTTGTGTGTGAAACGGTGCTGGATGTTTACTGGGGAACCTCTTGGTTGCGCGTGCATATCGCACGTGATATTGTTGACAGTTGAAAAGGTCTATACAACACAAAGTATAACTATATACACAAATTACTACCCATTTATACTGTTTTTGAGAAGACCTACAGTAACTAAAGCACTAAGCAGATTGTACACAGAAGTGCCCTTTGTGAATTTCCTCTGCAGGGTAAATTTGTATTCAGGCCACATGCATATGTTAGGAGTGACAGCTATTTAGCATTAGGTTTGAATGCCTTTTAAAAAGCCCCTCTTCAAAGCACCACAGGGACTAGAACAAATACCAGATGGTGTTCAAGTGGGATGTTCTCACCAGGGGGTAATGCAAATGTACATCAGTCATTAATATCTGGGACAAGTCATTTGGTATTGATAGATTACATGTAATACTTTTTCATTATGCCATTGTTCTAAAGGGAGACTGACTGGATCAGTTAAAACTGGAGATCAAAGCATGAAGTTTACCAAAAACATAAAGCATCCTCATTTTCTGTCATATCCTAAGCACATACTTTATCACCGTGTCTGACAAGACACAAATTGCCAAATTGTGTCAAAGTATCAAATTGAAGTGCAGGCAGCGAAACATCACTTGTGTGGTCCAAACATGGCCTGGTTTCAGTTTAGCATGGTATATAGACCACAAAGGGGATGGGCGCAACGCCTACCGAGCTAGCTCCAATTGAGCGGCCTTGTCTGCACTTAATGAAACAGATCAATCTTCATATGCCTCAAGGATGATCGAAACAGGTCAGTCGTAGAGTTATGAATTCACAGTGCAGAGGCATTCTACAAAGGTTATTATCAACGTCTCATGGAATTGAATTGGGGAGACAAAAGAGTGGACCGCACCTAACTAGCGGACTAGAAACACAAATCAATTCATCAAGAAGATTAATTTACATCGGTATCATCAGTCTCTCTGACCAATGTCAGAAGTGGTTTTTATAGGGCCAGCTCCATACACTATTAACCATGCATTTCGAGTCTCAAAACGATTTCAGCATTCATGTGTCAAGGATGTATTACTTCAATACCCAAGATGGCTTTGGCACCACAGGGTCATCATGGCTTCATTAAAATGCAGATAAAGAAAACAGAAGTCAGCCAGTATAAGAAACTAGCTTACATCTTTCAGTGAATTTGGCTCCTTCATTATCCTTCAAATTCACCTCAAATCAGTACAAATCCAGGTTGCAATAGACGCCACAATGTGAACCTCATCTAATCTTACGTATGGGTAGCATTAAGTCAAGACTGATTGAGAAAGATTAAGATAAACTAAGACCTTGTTGTTAACCTATTCTCCATCCTCCTGGTCCCATTGGTGTGAATTAACCCATAATACTGATGAAGAGATAGGTGACCTCATCTATCCACACCACACGTCCATGACACCATATGGAGGTCAGCTTTAAGAGACCCGTTCACCGCCTCTGCCCTGCTATCCTGATAACTAATCAATATACAATCTCTGTCTGGCTGTGCTCGACCAATCCCCCATCCAGCGGCTTCATCACTCTGGGAATTTATAGGCCACTGCATGCATGTAAAACTATACCCTGTCCCTGCAGTATACTAGAAGCTCAAAAGTCTACCTATTAGTTTGAACATTTCAGGGAAGACCCAGATGTAGACAGTGTCGAAGTAACAAAAGTTTATTACTGGAACAGGGGGCAGTCAAAATGACAGGACAAGGGCAGGCAGTGGTCAGTAATCCAGATCAGAGTCCAGAAGGTACAGCATGGCAGGCAGTTTCGGTGTCAGAAGGCAAAGGTCAATAATCCAGAGTGGTGTGACAAAGTACAGAAAGGCAGGCAGGCAGGCTAGGGCAAGCAGAATGGTCAAAACCGGGAAAACTAGAAAACAGGAATTAGAAAAAGACAGGAGCAAGGGGAAAACCGCTGGTAGGCTTGACAAACAAGACGAACTGGCAGTAGACAAACAGAGAACACAGGTATAAATACACTCGGGATAATGGGGAAGATGGGCGACACCTGGAGGGGGGTGGAGACAATCCCAGAGACAGGTGAAACAGATCAGAGTGTGACAAGAACTTTGTCTTCCTGGAGAATGTCATGAGGTTCGTGGTAGTTTCGCACGCATGATGTCATTGGTTCAAGAGGTTCTGCATGCAACGAAAGGTACTGGTCATTCGCTAGCAATATAAATAGCAACAAGAGCCACTGATGTCAACATAGTCATTACCATCTCTTTATTTCCACACCTCACTTGTTAATAGATCTGCCTCCTACTCATCTCTATACATCTCTAACCTCTTGACCCTGTCATTGTCTTGTCTTTGCTCATTTGTAAGAGGCGTAATCATCACATTGGCCAAACAATACACTTATAGCACATTCGTAGGTTACATCCTGTGTCACATTGATAATTGTTCCCCTGCTTCCCTGTGTGGAGTGGACACTGCTCAGACATAGCTAAAGATCTCCTAATGAAGCTCTGAGAGGCTGTGATTGACCTCAGGGTTTTGTATCACTGTCTCTCACTTTTTCTTCTTCCCCTTTACATTCTCATCCCCTACCTCCCACCCACCTACAGAGTAGGGTTCCAGAGGTCATTCTACAAGTGCAGCCGCTAATTAAAAATAAATTAGATGATGAATTTCAAAGGGAGATAGTGTGGACAGACAATACAGGCCTGGTTATTTTATCTTCTCTTTTCTCACCCTGCTTGGTGTAATTTCTTTTTTTTTTGCCTCCTTTCAGACAACCCCAACACACTTGAATGTGTCTATTACCATGGACACAGACACCTCTGCTGGCTAAATTAATTCATTTCTGAGTAGAATGCCTCTCCAACCAATTTTCTCAGACTGACATTGACATTTGATTCCACAACTCTACTAGCCCTCTTCTTTCCCAAACTGCTTCCAGATTCATTAGATTTAATAGCCTTTACAAACAGAGGATTTTCAACGTTGGAACTTGTGAAAAGTATCACGTTGGAAATTAGGCTCCAGACATTGCAGATCAAAAAACGTAGCGTAAAGAGTACGCATGAATTCCCCAGTGACAGTGCTAATTCACAGTACTTCATCAAAAATGTACAGAGGATTAGGATAATCCCATGCAATCCTTCAGAAACAATGTGGGGACACAGAGAGAATTGGAAAGGGAAGTGAAGTTAATTTGCTATGCGGAATTATGACTTATAATACATTTTTGAAAAAATAAAAACACAAGACGCATTTGTGATTAATAATGAGTGTGTCATGCTAACGCCCTTTCCCTAAATCATTCACATTTTAACTTTATGCCCCAGAACATATTCACTACTTGTGATATGGCCACCTGAGTAATTAAAAATGTCTTGACACAGATTAATATGTGAGTAAGATGCTATCTCACACAGTACAGTATTCACTCTATATAAACTCATCCAATCGAGAATATGGCTCCTGTCATAGTGAGGGCCAAGATACCATCTGGGTAAAAGTGTAACTGAAGTTCTGATCAATAATGTAGCTGAGTATATGCACTAAACTCTATCACATGGTTCTCAAGGGCCCTGCAGTATAATGCAATATGCTTCTGGCTGATTTTTTTGCATTTATTTATCTATGCAAGTCAGTTACTAAGAAACATTCTTATTTACTGTGACAGCCTACCGGGGAACATTGGGATAAATACCTTGTTCAGAGCAACAGATTTTTACTATGTCAGCTCAAGGATTTGAGCTGGCAACCTTTTGGTTACTGGACCAACACTAACCACTAGGCTACCTACCTGCCACCACAGAACTTTGACTGAGCAAGTGAAAATGCAAAAGGAAACAGGAGTGGGTACTAGAGGAGTCTAGTTGCAGGTGATGATATTGCAGTGGGCCCATCTTGGCCGAGAACTCAATGACATTGCTGCCTGTATGAATCAGGCTCTCAGCTGTCAGATTGTGTGTGTGTGTGTGTGATCGTCAATCCCACCTGTTAGAGCTGGGCTCTGAGACAGCGACAGGTGTCACTTCCCGCTCGTCTTCTCTGCTGTCTAACTGCCAAAGTAGAACAATGTTAGGATAGAAGTGGACATTGGAAATGGAAAGAGAAAAGACTATGGAATGTGGTTGATTGAAGTGTGTGTGTGTGTGTGTGTGTGTGTGTGTGTGTGTGTGTGTGTGTGTGTGTGTGTGTGTGTGTGTGTGTGTGTGTGTGTGTGTGTGTGTGTGTGTGTGTGTGTGTGTGTGTGTGTGTGTGTTTGCGTGCGTGCGTGCGTGCGTGCGTGCGTGCATGTTCATTTGAGTTTGGTGGTAGGGAACATGGCTGGGTGAAACCAGATTCTTCTTGAAAGAGTAAACAGAAACAGATCCAGATCCTGTCTATGATAACTACACGGCACATACAAAACTGCACATTTTAGAGTGGCCTTTTATTGTCCCCAGCACAAGGTGCACCTGTGTAATGACCATGCTGTTTAATCAGCTTCTTGATATGTGACACCTGTCAGGTGGATGGATTATCTTGACAAAGGAGAAATCCTCACTAACAGGGATGTTAACAAATTTGTGCACCAAATTTGAAAGAAATACACTTTGTGCTTTTGGAAAATGTATGGGATCTTTTATTTCAGCTCATGAAACATGGGACTAACACTTTTCAGCTTGCATTTATATTTTTGTTCAGTGTACAATGCACTACAAGACATATTACGAATCTCCTCAATATCCACATGAAATGAATTACGAAAGGGAAATATTGCATTTGAATGTGTGAAAGGGTAGTGACAATTCTTTACTTTGAGCAGAACAAGGGTAGCAAGAAGGTTAGTTGTCTATCATGAACCTCATGTACCTTGCGTGTAGGAAAAACAAATTGCATGATTCCACCACGTGTTTCACAGACTGGAGGTCACCCTTAATGGCACAAATAAAAAAAACAGCCTCCATTGTTATTTCAAAGAAAGGGTCTGTCACTTCCCACTCACCCATAGGCCACATTTCATTAGTCCCATCAGCGAGGTAATTCACAGTAAATATGGAGGCTAAATTGCCAAGCGTGAGAAGCCTCCCAATGTAATCGCATTACTGACACATCTAACATAGCCGCAGGCCGTGTTAATGAAAAATAAGTATGTCTAAATGACAGGTGCCTATATGCTACTGTGGAGTACTGCCTAATTTCCCAGTTATTGATTTATTTGTCTGTACATATTCTCGGCTGGCCTCGAAGTCACGTGTTGTGTAATTGCGCAACACAGATATTAAGGTTTTATCATCCGTTTTTAGTGTCGCGGTGGATTTCCTACCAGTCAATCTCAATATTGTCACAATAATATTTTCATTCGGGTTTTCGTTGTGGGGGCATATTCAAACAAGCAGGTGCCTGGATATACTCATATGTTTAGAACTGTTAGAACTGAAATGGAACATTGGTCCTTTATACTAAGTCTATCCCAGACTCTCATTTCAAAAAGGGATTGGGAACCGTTTTTTGATCAACTAGGATATTAACTAACTTTCAGAGACAAATCTAATCTGCGAAACAGATTGAACTCTCAGACTATTGTGAGATATTATAGACACCTTATTGAGACAAAGCCAGTGTGACAGGTAATCTTTTACTTTGATGCAGAGGCATTGTTCCACTTTTAATATTCAAAGCAATGCTTAGAATAGATTTCAGACTTTATATAATCCTTATACCCACATACCTTAGCTCCCGACCCATCTCACTGGCTCTATATTCTCATTAACACTTTGAAATGTAATTAACCTACCAGTGACCTCAATTGCCAATGGACTGATATGGTAGCTGAACATTTCATACCTTCCTCAAGCCTTAAAATAAATGTATCAAATACCAAAACACCAACAACTGCCAGAGAATAATGTGGATATGTGGATTTGTCTCTGCACAGAATTCCATCATGCATTGGACACACACTGATTCACTGCGATGATAGATTGCATGTATCTGCTGACTCCTGGTGTAAACTGAATTGAATCCACAGTGCAGTCAAACATTGGGATTCACTGAATTGTGACCGTCAAATATAGTGCCAAATGTCTCTGTCTACACATGTCACGGTGGGGGGAACAAGGACTGGCAGATGCTGAGGACAGGGATGGAGATAATAAATGCTATACGGTAATAAACAAACTACATGGAACCAAGATGGTAAGCAGGTGGAATGAATAAGGAAGAACATGGAGATTGGGAAGGGGGGAGGGGGGAAAAAAGAGGTAGGTGGATTACAGAGAAAGGAGCTAAATGCGAAGATAATGAGCAATTGTGTAGAGATGTGTTAGGCAGAAGGGATTTTGTAATGTAGAACCACTAAAAAGATTATGATCATAGTGTATGATGTGATGATGACTTGGAATGTATTGTGACTGGATATTGTGAGAAATGTCAATCATTGCCCTGTTCCAATGATCACTATCATAGCTCCCTTTACACTCAATTTGATTGTTTAAGTAACATTTTACAACTGGGTCCAGTGAAACCTCATACACAGCTAGAACCATCACAGTTTGCTACAGCAGGAAAATAATCCTGCAGCAGCAGGAAATGTGAATTATAATGTGGATTTTAATGAATCATCATTTTTGTAGGGATTGATACATTTTTCATAAGGGAAAATCAAGTTTGAAATTTCAAAGTGGAAATCATAATCTTCAATAGCCTTTTTAAACCTCAAATACACTACAAGTTGAAAATGCCTTGCATCGCAGGAACATTCTCCTGCAACAGGATGATCAAATTAAGATCCTACATCTGTAAGCTTCATCACCCAATATGAATTGTACAGGACTGCATTGCATGTTGACTTTTTAAGTGATAATGCCAGAGAAACAGGTGTTTGGAGGATATATTGGCCCAGGTGTTGATAGGCCCGAGACAAAGTCACTCTCCGAACAGCGGCTTCGAGGTTATCACTTTTATGCAATTGGTTACAAACATATTGAAATAATGATTGACAAATGTTCATTAACTTTATTTTGATTACTTTATTCATACTATTTGAACCTTCACAAGATATGGGGTGGCAGGTTGCCTAGTGGTTAGAGTGTTGGACTAGTAACAGAAAGGTTGCATGATCGAATTCCCAAGGTGAAAATCTGTCATTCTGCCCCTGAACAAGGTAGTTAACCCACTATTCCTAGGCTGTCATTGAAAAAATAATTTGTTCTTACTGACTTGCCTAGTTAAATAAAGGTTACAAAAATATATAAAAAAATAATAATAAAAATAAAAAATAAAAATAAATAATAATAATAATAAATATATATATATATAATTATTATTGTTATTACTATATATATATATATATATATATATATATATATATATATATATCTTTTTTTTTTTTTTATCTTTTTTTTTTTTTTACCTTTATATGAATAAAGTAATCAAAATAAAATTAATGAACATATGTAAATCATTATTTCAATATGTTAGTAACCAATTGCATAAAAGTGATAACCTCGAAGCCGCTGTTCGGAGAGTGACTTTGTCTCGGGCCTATCAACACCTGGTTTATACCCAAACCAGCTGGTCGGTCGTTTGTTCTATCGGTTCCAGTTGCCAGAGACACGACCCGGTATTTCAGTCTTTTTGTTCTGTATCTATGGATGCAGCCCAGTTGTTCCTTCTAATTGTTCCATTGCCAGTCTGGCTGGCAACTTTTTTATCCCTTGCTTGCTAGCTAGCCAACTACGGCTAACTTACAGTCACATCAAACAGTGTAGCCAGAAAAACCACAAAGTAGCTGCTTTTGCGTTTATTTAAGCTGTTTTCTAGTGACATTTATTTGGATACATCAATAACAATGAGCTAATGATGTGCGATTTCGCCTGGCATAGACACTGTTCAGATGAGCTAGCCAACAACACAGCTCACTTCAAACTGAAGCTGGAAAGACAGCAAACTAGCTGTATTTAGTTTATTTTTACCTGTTTCTATTTACATTTCTTTGGTTATATCCATAGAAATGATGACAGCTCATTCATGAATTCGACTAGCTGAGAAACGCTGTCTGCCTGTCTGTCTTGTCCCCACTCCCGACACGTTCATTACTATGGGACAGCTGGAGATCAAATTACAATATTGAAACAGTGTTGCAAATGTCGGAGAGACAGACAGCAAGGTTTTTTTACAAATCTCCACTGTTGAAAATCAAACGCTACTCTAAACGAAATGGGAGATAATGTCTAGATGCTTTTTATAGTGTATATCAAGTTTATTGCCTGGCTGGGCTGATAAGACAGTGGATTGCGCGGTCAGATGGAATAGAGTAAATAGGCATTTCAACGTCATCGCTTTAGCCGGTGGTAACTTGTGGAATAGACACTGGCTGGAATGCGGTTTTAACCAATCAGCATCCAGGATTAGACCCACCCGTTGTATAAAAGTTGGTATTGTTTTGTTTTTCAGCAAAAATCTGCTAATAATACCATTTCTACTGAGATTTCCATTAAAATATACTGAACAAAAATATAAATGCAACATGCAACAATTTCAAAGATGTTACTGAGTTACAGTCCATATAAGGAAATCAGTCAATTTAAATAAATAAATGATGTCCTAATCTATGGATGTCACATGACTGGGAATACAGATATGCATCTGTTAGTCACAGAAACCTTTTAAAAAAACGTTTGGGTCAGAAAACCAGTAAGTATCTGGTGTGACCACCATTTGTCTTGTGCAACGAGACATATCTCCTTCGCAGAGTTGATCAGGCTGTTGATTGTGGCCTGTGAAATGTTGTCCCACACCTCTTCAATGGCTGTGCGAAGTTGCTGATATTGGAGGGAACTGGAACACGCTGTCGTACACGTCGATCCAGAGCATCCCAAACATGCTCAATGGGTGACATGTCAGGTGAGTATGCAGGCCATGACAGAACTGGGACAATGGGCCTCATGATCTCGTCATGGTATCTATGTGCATTGAAAGTGCCATCGATAAAATGCAATGGTATTCGTTGTCCTTAGCTGATGCTTGCCCATACCATAACTCCACCGCCACCATATGGCACTCTGTTCAAAACGTTGACATCAACAATACGCTCGCCACACAACGTCATACACGTTGTCTGCCATCTGCCCGGTAAGTTGAAACCGGGATTCTTCCGTGAGGAGCACACTTCTCCAGCGAGCCAGTGGCCCTCGAAGGTGAGCATTTGCCCACTGAAGTCGATTTATGATCCTGAACTGCAGTCAGGTCAAGACCCCGGTGAGGATGACAAGCATGTACATGAGCTTCTCTGTGACTGTTTCTGACAGTTTGTGCAGAAATTCTTATGTTGTGCAAATCCACAGTTTCATCAGCTGTCCCGGTGGCTGGTCTCAGACTATCCCGCAGGTGAAGAAGCCAGGTGTGGAGGTCCTGGCCTGGCGTGGTTACACATGGTCTACGGTTGTGAGGCTGGTTGGATGTACTGCCAACTTCTCTAAAATGACGTTGGAGGCGGCTTATGGTATAGAAATTAACATTAAATTACTTGGCAACAGCTCGAATGGACATTCCTGCAGCCAGCATGCCAATTGCACGCTCCCTCAAAACTTAAGACATCTGTGGCATTCTGTTGTGTGACAAAACTGCACATTTTAGAGTAGCCTTTTATTGTCCTCATCAGAAGGTGCACTGTAACGACGTTCGTCTGTTGAATGAAGAGAGTCAGACCGAAATGCAGCGTGTAGGTTACTCATTACTTTAATGAAATATATCGTGGTACATGAAATAACTGAATACGAAAACAACAAACGAAACGTGAAACTAATTACAGCCTATCTGGTGACTAGTACACAGAGACAGGAACAAACACCCACAAAATACAACGCGAACTCAGGCTACCTAAATACGGTTCCCAATCCGAGACAACGAGAATCACCTGACTCTGATTGAGAATCGCTTCAGGCAGCCAAGCCTAACTAGACACACCCCTAATCATACACAATCCCAATAAATACAAACCCCAATACGAAACACAACATATAAACCCATGTCACACCCTGGCCTACCCAAACATATACCAAAAACACAAAATACAATGACCAAGGCGTGACAGAACCCCCCCCCCCCCTAAGGTGTGGACTCCCGGACGCACCTCAAGAGCATAGGGAGGGTCCGGGTGGGCGTCTGTCCATGGTGGCGGTTCTGGCTCGGGACGTGGACCCCACTCCATAAAATGTCCTATTTCCTCCCCTTCGCGTCCTGGGATAATCCACTTTCTCCGCCGACCATGGCCTAATAGTCCTCACCCAGATCCCCACATAACTGAGGAGCAGCTCGTGACAGAGGGGCATCTCAGGACAGAGGGGCATCTCAGGACAGAGGGGCATCTCAGGACAGAGGGGCATCTCAGGACAGAGGGGCAGCTCGGGACAGAAGCAGCCCGGGACTGAGGGGAAGCCCGGTACTGAGGGGAAGCCCAATACTGAGAGGAAGCCCAATACTGAGAGGAAGCCCAATACTGAGATGAAGCTCAGGCAGGTAGTAGGCTCTGGTAAATCCTGGCTGGCTGGCAGATCTAGAAGAGACTGGTCGTCGGGCAGATCTGGAAGAGACTGGTCGTCTGGCAGATCTGGAAGAGACTAGTCGTCTGGCAGATCTGGAAGAGACTGGTCGTCGGGCAGATCTGGAAGAGACTGGTCGTCGGGCAGATCTGGAAGAGACTGGTCCTCGGGCAGATCTGGAAGAGACTGGTCCTCGGGCAGATCTGGAAGAGACTGGTCGTCGGGCAGATCTGGAAGAGACTGGTTGTCGGGGAGATCTGGAAGAGACTGGTTGTCGGGCAGCGCTGGGCTGACTGGCGGCACTGGCGGCGCTGGGCAGACTGGCGGCGCTGGGCAGACAGGGAGCACTGGCCGCGCTGGGCAGACTGGGAGCACTGGCCGCGCTGGGCCGACTGGGGGCACTGGCCGCGCTGGGCCGACTGGGAGCACTGGCCGCGCTGGGCCGACTGGGGGCACTGGCCGCGCTGGGCCGACTGGGAGCACTGGCCGCGCTGGGCCGACTGGGAGCACTGGCCGCGCTGGACAGACAGGAGACTCCGGCAGGGCAGGAGGGGAGAAAAGCGCTGGCTGCGCTGAACAGGTGAGGCGCACTGGAGGCCTGGTGCGTGGTGCTGGAACTGGTGGTACTGGATCGAGGACACGCACAGGAAGCCTGGTGCGGGGAGCTGCTATCGGAGGACTGGCGTGTAGAGGTGGCTCTGGATAGACCGGACTGTGCAGGTGCACTGGAGCTCTTGAGCACCGAGCCTGCCCAAGCTTACCTGGCTCGATGCCCACTCTAGCCCGGCCAATAGGAAGGGCTGGTATGTGCCGCAGCTGGCTCTGCACCCGCACTGGAAACACCGTGCGCTCCATAGCATAACACGGTGCCTGCCCGGTCTCTCTAGCCCAACGGTGAGCACAGGGAGTATGCGCAGGTCTCCTACCTGGCATAACTATTCTCCCTTCTAGCCCTCTTCGCATTGCTGTAGGGAATCCCAGGCGGGCTCCTGCACTCGCCCTGGGTCGGCCGCCCACCTGTCGATTTCTTCCCACGTCGTATAATCCATGCTTCTGCTGTCCATAACGTCCTCCTTTAGATCCTGCCAGTTCACACGCTGCTCGGTCTGTGAGTGGTGGGTGTTTCTGTAACCACGTTTGTCTGTTGAATGAAGAGAGTCAGACCGAAATGCAGCGTGTAGGTTACTCATGACCTTAATGAAATATATCGTCGTACATGAAATAACTGAATACGAAAACAACAAACGAACCGTGAAACTAATTACAGCCTATCTGGTGACTACTACACAGAGACAGGAACAAACACCCACAAAATACAACGCGAACTCAGGCTACCTTAATACGATTGAGACAACGAGAATCACCTGACTCTGAGAATCGCTTCAGGCAGCCAAGCCTAACTAGACACACCCCTAATCATACACAATCCCAATTAATACAAACCCCAATACGAAACCCAACATATAAACCCATGTCAGACCCTGGCCTACCCAAACATATACCAAAAACACAAAATACAATGACCAAGGCGTGACATGCACCTGTATAATGATCATGCTGTTTAATCTGCTTCTTGATATGCCATACCTGTCAAGTGGATGGATTATCTTGGCAAAGGAGAAATTCTCACAGGGATGTATACAAGTTTGTGCACATTTGAGAGAAATAAGCGTTTTGTGTGTATGGAACATTTCTGGGATATTTTATTTCAGCTCATGAAACATGCTGTGTTCATATATTTGTTCAGTGTAAATAAAACATGTTTTTCTTCATTAATGATGTGGCATAAGCATGTGTATTTGCTCAATTAATTAAGAAATGTTGAAAATTTTGATGATGTTGTTTCTCAGTGGATCCCACAGAGTTTTTAGGCAATGCATGTATTCAAGCTGAGTTCAGACAGAATGCCTTGTTAACAGAATAATTACATCTAATTCATGTAATTGGTTGTTATTATTTATATTTAAATGATTTATATTAGCCATTATTTTAAAAAATCAAAAAAGCTTTCTGTATTACATTTACGATTTGATGCCTCATGTAACTAATCTCCATATCACATTGTTCTCTGGGTTAGTAGTAGTGTAATTCAAATAACTCAATTATGATCCTGATATATGCGTATTATATTACATTAATTATAACATAACTCAATGATACAATGTCTGTACCTATAGTGGTCCTTCTGTAGCTCAGTTGGTAGAGCATGGCGCTTGTAACGCCAGGGTAGTGGGTTCGATCCCCGGGACCACCCATACGTAGAATGTATGCACACATGACTGTAAGTCGCTTTGGATAAAAGCGTCTGCTAAATGGCATATATATTATAGTCTTTCTAAATGGCACTAAATTGGCCACATGAATGTAAAGGGTTTGAATTAACAGTACTAAACGGGGCATATGAATGTAAAGGGTTTGAATTAACAGTACTAAACGGGGCATATGAATGTAAAGGGTTTGAATTAACAGTACTAAACGGGGCATATGAATGTAAAGGGTTTGAATTAACAGTACTAAACGGGGCACATGAATGTAAAGGGTTTGAATTAACAGTACTAAACGGGGCACATGAATGTAAAGGGTTTGAATTAACAGTACTAAACGGGGCACATGAATGTAAAGGGTTTGAATTAACAGTACTAAATGGGGCATATGAATGTAAAGGGTTTGAATGAACAGTACTAAATGGGGCACATGAATGTAAAGGGTTTGAATTAACAGTACTAAACGGGGCACATGAATGTAAAGGGTTTGAATTAACAGTACTAAACGGGGCACATGAATGTAAAGGGTTTGAATTAACAGTACTAAATGATGTGTCGATAGAGAACAAACACCTTTGATACGTCCCTAAGGACGTCGGCATCAGATGGATATCGAACAGTGGGTTGTACTGGGTCAAAGCTAGAAAGCGACAATGGCACACGCTGAATGCAACTCCAACCTGATTCCTTTGATATTCAGATATACAGTATAGCGCTCTCTTGGAAGTTTCTTGGAAGAGCACTGGGTATCACCATCTTATAGAATACATTTATGGAAATGTACATTGACATACAAGAGGGCTAAAGAAGTAAAAGCATATGTGACATATCAACTATTCCACATTCACTAATGTGGACAAAATTGCTACCGGTGCATAGGGTACTGTACAACAACCCATTTCACTGTGAACATTGTTCAATTAATTGGCTTTGTTTGTGGCAAAAAGAGTCATTTTTCTGAACTTTATTTGAGTGGCCGTCTCTATCTGACTCATTGTACCCTTCTTCATTATAAAGCCCACCTGCACAGACTCATAACAGTAGTTTCAATCATTATGAATTAACCCTGTGACCCCTATACCTCTCTCTCTCTCTCCTCCTGGGACCTCATTAATCTGATTGACATTCATATTGCTTCATAACGATCTTCATTATCCATATAAAAATGAATAAACTACAGTGCTGTAGGTAGTTACTCTGGTGTGACTGGACTCTGCTACAGCACGTTCAGAAAGTTCACAGTTGGCAACTGTGCTCCAGTATTGAAATATTTGAATAAATTAGATACATGACTCAAGTATATTCTCAAAGTTATGTTTTACACATGATTTAATTCAACATTCAGCAACATGCCTACATGGCTCTCTACAATCAATGCAGGATCGAGCTGAGTGCTAATACTACTTCCTACTCTGAGATAGCAGGTTCTGCATAGTGTACAGTACTGTCAGCTTATATCAGTCATATCATGCCCAGCCTCTCTCTGTGTCTCCATTGTAATTTTCCTTGAATGACCCGACCACTCCAGTCAGTTGAAACGGAGCCTGGATGGGGTGTGTAGTATGTTACTCTTTTCCTCTGCAGGGGTATCATTATAATCTCCTCCAGCCACTCAATCGTCAGATGCTCAGCAGTGACAGGGAGATGTCAGCCGCATGCAGACAGACCAGTGACATGATTGACAGCCTTCCTCACTCACTTTGTCAAAGCGTCTCACCCCCTTCACCCTAGTCCTCTTGTGATGAGCAGAAAAGACAAATCCCTTCCCCGGATGTCCTTTTCCGTGGGGCTGGCTAGTGGGTCCACAGATAAGATGTATGCATGCATGCAGTACACACTCACACAGACAGGCAGACACACGCACGTGCACACGCACACACACACATGCCATAAGCCTGTAAGAGATCACATGCACACACACACACTTCTTAGCCGAGCTCATAACCCACCGTTCCTCCAGGGCTCATCAGCCTAACTAGCGCGCCTCTCCGCCATCCCCACTCCGCTGCTGTTGGAACACGCTCTGCTTTGTGATTGCTCTAAAGAGAAGGTGATTGCATTGTGCTCAGGTCCCAGAGCATGCATGGCGAACTGTCTTTCCAGTCAGTCTCTCTGTGGATGCTCCTCACGCTCTGTTCCGGTGCGTTTCTGTCAGTTCTGAAACAAAGCTTTCATGTAAGCGGGGGTTCAGCATACTCCACTGTTCTCCAGTCTCCAATGAGCTATGAGCTGAGGCTGTTAGCAGAGAGAGTGACACTACTCTAAACTCCTCTCAGGCCGCTGGTTGTTGTTGTGCCAACCCTGTTAGTAGGCTACTTAGAGCAGTATACTTATCTATAAGTACTTTCATCGCCTGTAGCATTGTAGCATTTTTTGTTTATAACTGGGGAGATGTGATTTGTTTTTCGGTTCAGAATGCACTTAATGAAAGGAAATGTTCAGCAGCGTTCACTTCCGATTCAGAGTTACTCACTTGATTTAATATAACATTTTGACTACTCTTTTACACAATGTGTAACTTTATGGTAATATCAGAACCTAGAGCAAATGAGACCAAGTGGGTTTGAACCTGGGTCCTCTGCACAACACAATACTCTGTCAGTCAGTTTATCTACAGATCAATTCCTGCCCTGCCCCAGTCAACTGTAAGTGATGTTATTGTGATGTGGAAAAGTCTAAGAGCAACAACGGCTAAGCAATGAAGTGTGTAGCGGGTAAAAATCACCTGTCCTCTGTTGCAACACTCACTGTCGAGTTCCAAACTGCCTCTAGAAGTAACGTCAGCACAAGAACTGTTTGTTGGGAGCTTCATGAAATGGGTTTCCATGGCAGAGCAGCCACACACAAGCCTAAGCTCACCATGTTTAATGCCAAGTGTCGGCTGGAGTGGTGTAAAGCTCGTCGCCATTGGACTCTGAAGCAGTGGAAACGCGTTCTCTGGAGTGATTGAATCATGCTTCACCATCTGGCAGACCGAAGGACAAATCTGGGATTGGTGGATGCCAGGAGAACGCTAGCTGCCCGAATGCATAGTGCCAACTGTAAAGTTTGGTGGAGGAGGAATAATGGTCTGGGCCTGTTTTTCATGGTTCGGGCTAGGCCCCCTAGTTCCAGGAAAGGAAAATCTACAGAATACAATGACATTCTAGACAATTCTGTGCTTCTAACTATGTGGCAACAGTTTGGGGAAGGGCCATTCCTGTTTCAGCATGACAATGCCCCTGTGCACAAAGGAGATTCATACAGAAATGGCTTGTCGAGATCGATGTGGAAGAACTTGACTGGCCTGCACAGAGCCCTGACCTCAAGCCCATCGAACCCCTTTGGAATAAATTGGAGCGCTGGCTGCAAGCCAAGCCTAATCGCCCAACATCAATGCCCGACCTCACTAATGTTCTTGTGGCTGAACGGAAGTCCCCGCAGCAATGTTCCAACAACTTCTAGTGAAAAGCATTCCCAGAAGAGTGAAGGCTGTTATAGCATAAAAGGGGTGACCAACTCCATATTCATGCCCATCATTTTGGAAGGAGATGTTCGATGAGCATTAGCTCCCGGGAGCTAACACAAGTTCATATCTCAGTACAGTTGAGGCAAATCATTTTGGAAGGCTATTTATTTTAATCTAAGCTTCAATTTGTAGTGCCACATTCAGAATTAAAGGGATAGTGCGAGATTTTGGCCAACCAGAGTCAAATGAACTCATGGATACCATTTGTATGTCTGTGTGCAGTTTGATAGTAGTTTCGTGAGCCATTGTTAACTAGCTTTAGCGCAATGACTGTAAGTCTACAGGTAAAGCTAGCATGGTGGAAAGAAAATGGTATCCATGAGTTCATCTGACTGGTATAAAAAGGGCTTAATGTTCAACATCTTGCACTATAACTTTAAACCAAATCAGATAGTTCAATAAACTCCCCAATAAACCTTTTAAACAGAAAAAAGCTTTTCAAATAGATCAGCGTCGGTTTATGGCACTGGTTTTATCATCAGTCTGAATCCACGTCTGAGCGAAGAATAACTATGAATAAAAATTCCTACAGCCTTGTTCCCCCCAGAAATCAATCAGATGCACATAATCTACCCAGTTGGTTGACTTCCAGAAATTCATACAGGTATACAATCTTAATTTGAGCCAGTTTGCTACTGCAGGAAACAATCATTCAGCAACAAGAAATGTGAGTTATAATGTGGATTATAATTCATGGACATTTTTGTAGGGGTTGATATTACAGTTTTACTCTTTTCATGTCACACGGTTTTTGAAACCTCTCACTCAAAGTGCAAAACTACACACCAAATATCCAAAACCATAAGCTATTTCTCAGCCTTTGACTCAATTGTCAATTGCATAAAACACTTTTTTCAAAACACTACACACAATTCTCTACCTGAAACACAAAAATCTAACAGGAACTGACTTGCTTTCCTTTTCCAAACACAACCAATCAAAATGCTACACTTATTCACCAGGTCACACACACACACACTCCTCACATGTGCAAACACTAATAGCTTAACTGATCACTAACCAATCACTGCTTTACTGTAGTTTTGGCCTATAAATAGGTCAAAGGTCAGATGACCTGTTTTGAACAATGGATGCCAACAATGGACAGAGAGCAAGAGGAGTAGGAGAGAGAGGAAGAAGAGGACGAGGGCAAAGAAGAGAAGGAAGGAGAGCCATCTCTGATGAGATTAGGGCAACACTTGTTGATCATGTGATCAACCACGGTTGAGAGAGCCTGGACTGTCTTATTCCAAGATGGCGTAGCAATCAGACGTCTTGTCGTGTCCCTTGTATATATCGTTTTGTTTTTTTAAACATTTTTCTTCGCATATCTTTTAAAACATTTTGCTAAACCTCAACTTCTAAATACTCTACTGCAACCCGCCTAACCCAATGTAGTGCGGATGTGCTTTTTTTTCTAAAGTATTTATATTTACTTCGGATCCGGAACCCCTCAACTGAAGCTAGCCAGCTAACTACCAGCTATCAGTCAGCAAACCATTGCTAGCGGTCTTCAGCTAACCGGTCATCAGCTAACCTTTAGCGCGGAAAGCTCTTGCCAGTTCGTACAACGCGACTCTAACCAGAGCATAACGGACCTATTATTATATATATTTTTTTATCCCCGGATTCCCACCGCAAACGGAACATTTTCAGCTGGATCTTCACAACTAGCTAACAACTAGCTAACTGCAACCCCGGATAATTACTCCTGGCTAGCGTTTCCATCCATTTAGCTTAAAGCTAGCCTGGCCAGAGCTCCTGTGCTACCACCGAAGCATACTCCTGGGCTACAATATCCAGACCCACTACCGGTCTATCGATGTCACCGCATGAAGAGGCATAAACAGACTCACCCCATTGCGACGTCCCCCAAAGGCTAACTTTCTAGCCCTTGCCATCTCCTTGCTTGCTAATTCGGCCTACTAACTGCTACCTTGTTCAGCCCCGGCCTACTAACTGTTAGCTTGCTAGCACAGGCCTGCTAACCGTCTGAATCGCCGCGTCCCAAACACTCACCGGACCCATATTTACTTTCTCTCTCTTTTCGATTTTTAATTAGATTATACCTTCCGGTAACCTGCCTCACCCAATGTGATACGGAATCGCTATTATTTTACATTTTTAGAACACATTCAAGAACCTCCAGAAGCTAACCAGCTTACTAGTTACAAGCTATTTAGTCATTGTTAGCCACTGCAAGCGGCCTTTACCTTCTGCACAGCCAGCCAGTTTTTTTTATTTTTATTTTTATTTTTTATTTTTTTAACCTGGATAATACTCGCCAGTCTAGCTCCCCTGCCCCATTCACCGCTGCCCCCTGGACACTGATCACTTGGCTACATAGCTGATGCATGCTGGACTGTCCATTAATCACGGTACTGCATTCTGCTTGTTTATGTTTTATCTGTCGGCCCCAGCCGCACTCAGGCTCTGTGTGTAGTTAATCCGACCCTCCCTGCCTAGTCAACGCCATTTTACCTGCTGTTGTTGTGCTAGCTAATTAGCTGTTGTTGTCTCACCTACTGTTTTAGCTACTGTTTTAGCTAGCTCTCCCAATTCAACACCTGTGATTACTGTATGTCTCTCTCAAATGTCAATATGCCTTGTATACTGTTGTTCAGGTTAGTTATCATTGTTTTAGTTTACAATGGATCCCCCTAGTTCCACTCTTCATACCCCTGATACCTCCTTTGTCCCACCTCCCACACATGTGGTGACCTCACACATTACAACCAGCATGTCCAGAGATACAACCTCTCTCATCATCACCCAGTGCCTGGGCTTACCTCCGCTGTACCCGCACCCCAGCATACCCCTGTCTGCGCATTATGCCCTGAATATATTCTACCATGCCCAGAAATCTGCTCCTTTTATTCTCTGTCCCCAACGCTCTAGGCGACCAGTTTTGATAGCCTTTAGCCGCACCCTCATACTACTCCTCCTCTGTTCCGCGGGTGATGTGGAGGTAAACCCAGGCCCTGCATGTCCCCTGGCACCCTCATTTGTTGACTTCTGTGATCGAAAAAGCCTTGGTTTCATGCATGTCAACATCAGAAGACTCCTCCCTAAGTTTGTTGTACTCAATGCTTTAGCACACTCTGCTAACCCTGGTGTCCTTACCGCGTCTGAATCCTGGCTCAGGAAGGCCACCAAAAATTCTGAGATTTCCATACCCAACTATAACATTTTCCATCAAGATAGAACTGCCAAAGGGGGAGGAGTTGCAGCCTACTGCAGAGATAGCCTGCAAAGTAATGTCATACTTTCCAGGTCCATACCCAAACAGTTCGAACTACTAATTTTGAAAATTACTCTCTCCAGAAATAAGTCTCATTGTTGCTGCCTGCTACCGACCCCCCTCAGCTCCCAGCTGTGCCCTGGACACCATTTGTGAATTGATCGCCCCCCATCTAGCTTCAGAGTTTGTTCTGTTAGGTGACCTAAACTGGGATATGCTTAACACCCCGGCAGTCCTACAATCTAAGCTAGATGCCCTCAATCTCACACAAAACATCAAGGAACCCACCAGGTACAACCCTAAATCTGTAAACAAGGGCACCCTCATAGACGTCATCCTGACCAACTGGCCCTCCAAATACACCTCCGCTGTCTTCAACCAGGATCTCAGCGATCACTGCCTCATTGCCTGTATCCACTATGGAGCCGCAGTCAAACGACCACCCCTCATCACTATCAAACGCTCCCTAAAACACTTCTGTGAGCAGGCCTTTCTAATCGACCTGGCCCGGGTATCCTGGAAGGACATTGACCTCATCCCGTCAGTTGAGGATGCCTGGTCATTCTTTAAAATTAACTTCCTCACCATTTTAGATAAGCATGCTCCGTTCAAAAAATGCACACAGTCAGTCAGGAAAGCTAAGGTTCTGGGACACTGTGAAGTCCATGGAGAACAAGAGCACCTCCTCCCAGCTGCCCACTGCACTGAGGCTAGGTAACACGGTCACCACCGATAAATCCATGATTATCGAAAACTTCAACAAGCATTTCTCAACGGCTGGCCATGCCTTCTGCCTGGCTACTCCAACCTCAGCCAACAGCTCCGCCCCCCCGCAGCTACTCGCCCAAGCCTCTCCAGGTTCTGCTTTACCCAAATCCAGATAGCAGATGTTCTGAAAGAGCTGCAAAACCTGGACCCGTACAAATCAGCTGGGCTTGACAATCTGGACCCTCTATTTCTGAAACTATCCGCCACCATTGTCGCAACCCCTATTACCAGCCTGTTCAACCTCTCATATCGTCTGAGATCCCCAAGGATTGGAAAGCTGCTGCAGTTATCCCCCTCTTCAAAGGGGGAGACACCCTGGACCCAAACTGTTACAGACCTATATCCATCCTGCCTATCTAAGGTCTTCGAAAGCCAAGTCAACAAACAGGTCACTGACCATCTCGAATCCCACCGTACCTTCTCCGCTGTGAAATCTGGTTTCCGAGCCGGTCACGGTTGCACCTCAGCCACGCTCAAGGTACTAAACGATATCATAACCGCCATCGATAAAAGACAATACTGTGCAGCTGTCTTCATCGACCTTGCCAAGGCTTTCGACTCTGTCAATCACCATATTCTTATCGGCAGACTCAGTATCCTCGGTTTTTCTGATGACTGCCTTGCCTGGTTCACCGACTACTTTGCAGACAGAGTTCAGTGTGTCAAATCGGAGGGCATGCTGTCCGGTCCTCTGAGTCTCTATGGGGGTGCCACAGGGTTCAATTCTCGGGCCGACTCTTTTCTCTGTATATATCAATTATGTTTCTCTTGCTGCGGGCGATTCCCTGATCCACCTCTACGCAGACGACACCATTCTATATACTTCCGGCCCGTCCTTGGACACTGTGCTATCTAACCTCCAAACGAGCTTCAATGACATACAACACTCCTTCCGTGGCCTCCAACTGCTCTTAAACGCTAGTAAAACCAAATGCATGCTTTTCAACCGTTCGCTGCCTGCACCCGCACGCCTGACGAGCATCACCGCCCTGGATGGTTCCGACCTTGAATATGTGGACATCTATAAGTACCTAGGTGTCTGGCTAGACTGTAAACTCTCCTTCCAGACTCATATCAAACATCTCCAATCGAAAATCAAATCTAGAGTCGGCTTTCTATTCCGCAACAAAGCACGCCGCCAAACTTCCTTAAAACACTATCCTACCGATCCCGACCAAACAATAATATAATAATAATATTACCATTTAGTCCAAAACTTACAGTCATGTGTGCTATCCTACCGATGGGTGGTCCGGGGAATCGAACCCACTACCCTGGCGTTACAAGTGCCATGCTCTACCAACTGAGCTACAGAAGGACCACAAAATTGCTTCCAACACTTTACTCAGCAACCTGGATGCAGTTTATCACAGTGCCATCCGTTTTGTCACTAAAGCACCTTATACCACCCACCACTGCGACCTGTATCCTCTAGTCGACTGGCCCTCGCTACATATTCGTCGCCAGACCCACTGGCTCCAGGTCATCTACAAGTCCATGCTAGGTAAAGCTCCGCCTTATCTCAGTTCACTGGTCACGATGGCAACACCAACACCCATCCAGCAGTTCTCACTGATCATCCCTAAAGCCAACACCTCATTTGGCCGCCTTTCGTTCCAGTTCTCTGCTGTCTGTGACTGGAACAAATTGCAAAAATCGCTGAAGTTGGAGACTTTTCTCCCTCAACAACTTCAAACATTTGCTATCTGAGCAGCTAACCGATCGCTGCAGCTGTACATAGTCTATCGGTAAATAGCCACCCATTTTTACCTACCTCATCCCCATACTGTTTTTATTTATTTACTTTTCTGCTCTTTTGCACACCAATATCTCTACCTGTACATGACCATCTGATCATTTATCACTCCAGTGTTCATCTGCAAAATTGTAATTATTCACCTACCTCCTCATGTCTTTTGCATATAGACTCTTTTTTTCTACTGTGTTATTGACTTGTTAATGGTTTACTCCATGTGTAACTCTGTGTTGTCTGTTCACACTGCTATGCTTTATCTTGGCCAGGTCGCAGTTGCAAATGAGAACTTGTTCTCAACTAGCCTACCTGGTTAAATAAAGGTGAAATAAATAAAAAATAAACTGAGAGTCCAGCCCAACTTGAGTCGATTTACAGTGGCGTCCATAAATCGAACCATCAGAAATGAGAACAGGTATGCAACTATCTACTGACTATTTTAGCATTGCAGTAATGTACTGTAAAATACATATGACTGCATAGTATTGCATAAACATTTGTAACTCTAAGCCATCCATTTACTGCACTGCATTGAATGAATGAGGTTGGTTATCATGCTGTACTACATTTTTTTGTACATTGTTTACAGTTCCTATGCTGAACACATACTGTGTTTGAATTCTGTACAGAGTGGAAAGGCAAAGACATCATGGAGGATGAGGACGCTTGTTTACAAATGTACAAGAGACTGCAATTATAAATATGGTTTTGGCCAACAATGCAATTAGGATTTGAGAGATAAGAGAGCATATCTTGAATAATGACACCATATTTAACAACATCACAGTCAAGAATATGCGACATGACTTTGTAGAGGTATATATGCAACACTACTTCCAGTACTTCAGACATACCATATTTACTCATCTGTATATCCTTTTGTCTGTTACAGAGATTATTGGAGCTGGATGCCCATGTATTTCGCCATTCATTTATTTTTGTGGATGAGGTTGGCTTCAACCTGCGTGTTTGTGTTTGTCGTTTGATGCAAATGCTTCGTTCGGACATGTGTTTATGGCATTTTGAATGCAGTGTTACATTTTGAAGGAGATGTGAGGCATTTTGCATTTTGTGTGTGCAGTTTTGGGAATTGTGTGTAGAGTTTTGAAAATGTGTGTAAGCAGTTGAAAAAAAACCAAGAGAAAATCAAGACTGACATTCTTAAGTGGAATTTACAATCTTCAAGAGGCCATTTTAACCTTCAAATACAACACAAGTTTTTTTAATTTCCTGCATGCAGGAAAGTTCTCCTGCAACAGGGTCATCAATTTAAGATCATACATCTGTATTTGCACAGCAATAACAACCTAAAGAGTTCTGTTTATACTTTCTCTTTTCCCTTTTCATCTTTAAAAGCCATTCAGACCATTTTGGAGACAAAGCTGAGATCAAATAGACTGGCAGAGTACAACCCCCTTTTCTGTGTTTCCTGATGAAGTCCTATTGAAGGAGGCATTTATATATTTGCACAAAGAAAGAGCGAACGAAGGAGAGAAGGCGGCAGTCACCTCCCATTATGCAGGATGTCTGACAGAGCTCAAACAGCTAACCAGTGTTGTCCTCCTGGCATCACCAAGGTCAGAAACACACACACACAGCGAGGAGAGGTGTGTGTGGCAGATATTATTTGCGCCCCTGTTTTTCTTATGATTTCTTTTCAGATTCTATCCCTTTCTAAAGCTGCACTATAACTCCATTCAACTCATATTCTCACCTTTTTGAGGCAATTAGCTGGCTGCTGAAATCTCATCAGTCAGAGAGACAGTGGACTGTTTCTTATCTTTTGTATTCACTCTCTCTGTAGCTTTCTCTTCTCCTCAGTCTTCCATCTTACTCAGGCTGGGAGGCTGGCATGTGCATTGACAGACAAGGGGCCCTGGCACGTTCTCTCCCTCCATGCCGTTAGTAGTAGACAATACTTAACCTCTAGCCAAAGCTCTATATTCACAAATTGCTCCTTCCTTACTGAGAGGACGGTTGGGATAGATATAAAGAGCATTTTCTGAAGAGTATTCAGCATTTAAAGAGTTGGACCATCTGATAAGCACCCGGTTGCTTTCATTTCAAACAAAGGGGGAAGATAAACAGTGGCACTCGTACCCATTTATAAGTATTGGAACCCCACTCAGTACACCACCGTACCTTTTGAAACCGTCAGCCACTTGTTTAATAACCAACCAAAAGATTATGTAAAAATGTCATATTGGAGTGTATGAGCCCTCAAAAAGTCCTTAAATTTGAATGTATTGTTAGATTGTGTATATGAGTATCTGTTCTGTTAAGAACGAACAGCAGACCAATGGGCCAGATGCAAATCGTGGTTACCAAGTGGTCATGTCATCCTCATCACATTAAAATCTACTCCATCTCATTTCCATATTAAAAAGTACCTCTGGCTGGTAGTGTGCCACCCATTCCTATCTAACTGTCATAGAAGGGCCAGGACTGAAAAGTGGCTGGAGGTGCAGGGAATATTCTGCTATTCTAATAAGTGAACTTATTTAAATAACACCAATGTTGTCATTGAGACCCTTCATAATTACAGTAACATTTGATAGGTTAGGCCTCTTATGAATATATTAGAGGAATCACAGTGCTGAATTATTGACCACTGATGTGTCAAGGATACTAAAGCATACGTATTGGGAAAGGCCTAATGCCTAATCTCCACCAACCCTCTCATCAGGAACAGGTTACAACTGGTTGTATATCCAGATTATATGGATCAATATCTATGACATATCCTCTCAGATTACCTGTATTTACTCACTGTATCGCTCCCTGCCTCCTCACTGTGAGTGGCACCCCGGCACATCAGCTGTCCTTAGATGACAGAAACAATCTGCATTTGTATCTGTTGACAGGGATGAATCAATATTTAATTTCACTATTCAAACAATATCCCCTTGACTGAGATTTGACAGTAATGCATTAATCTGACCATTTAGTTGTTTTTTGGGTAATATCATGGTAAGGTATTTTATACTTTTTGGTTCCATGTATAACCCCCTGTGGAAAGGTTCTACATGGAACCCAGAAGAAGTATTTTATGTTCTAGATAGCACCTTGTAGGAAGAGTAGGAGGTACACTTCAATGGACAACTAGCTCTTGAATTCAGAAAGGATGTTTGTGAGTAAATAGACTGACACCTATCTGTTTAATCAATGACATTGAATGCAGCATTGAAAAAAGGCACACATTTATGTTTGTTCCACCTGAGTGAGTCTGGCCCAAGTCAGAGACCTCTATGATGACAGACCAAATACGTTTGATGGATCTTTGTATCGTCTAATGCCTCTTAAGGGGAAAGTAAGTGAATAGTGAAAACCTACAGGATGCTGATGGAACAGGGTTGGACAGCTCTGGTATAGATCAAGGGGGGTCCGCAGGACACTTAATTCCGGCCTGCAAGATATAAAAAAATACACCTTTTTCTCCCCAATTTCGTGGTATCCAATTGGTAGTTAATGTCTTGTCCCATCGCTGCAACTCCCGTACGGACTCGGGAGAGCAAAGATCGAGAGCCGTGCATCTTCCAAAACACGACCCAGCCAAGCCGCACTGCTTCTTGACACAATGTCCACTTAATCCGGAAACCAGCCGTGCCAATGTGTCAGAGGAAACACCGTATACCTGGCAACCGTGTCAGCCTGCATGCATCCAGCCTGCCACAGGAGTCACTAGAGCGCGATGGGACAAGAAAACAAGAAAAACGCTTGGATTGCGTCCTACCTGACAGGTCGCTCCTACCAGGTGGCGTGGCGAGAATCTGTCTCCTCACCACGCGCTCTCACCACTGGTGTCCCCCAGGGCTCTGTTCTAGGCCCTCTCCTATTCTCGCTATACACCAAGTCACTTGGCTCTGTCATAACCTCACATGGTCTCTCCTATCATTGCTATGCAGACGACACACAATTAATCTTCTCCTTTCCCCCTTCTGATGACCAGGTGGCGAATCGCATCTCTGCATGTCTGGCAGACATATCAGTGTGGATGACGGATCACCACCTCAAACTGAACCTCGGCAAGACGGAGCTGCTCTTCCTCCCGGGGAAGGACTGCCCGTTCCATGATCTCGCCATCACGGTTGACAACTCCATTGTGTCCTCCTCCCAGAGCGCTAAGAACCTTGGCGTGATCCTGGACAACACCCTGTCGTTCTCAACTAACATCAAGGCGGTGGCCCGTTCCTGTAGGTTCATGCTCTACAACATCCGCAGAGTACGACCCTGCCTCACACAGGAAGCGGCGCAGGTCCTAATCCAGGCACTTGTCATCTCCCGTCTGGACTACTGCAACTCGCTGTTGGCTGGGCTCCCTGCCTGTGCCATTAAACCCCTACAACTCATCCAGAACGCCGCAGCCCGTCTGGTGTTCAACCTTCCCAAGTTCTCTCACGTCACCCCGCTCCTCCGCTCTCTCCACTGGCTTCCAGTTGAAGCTCGCATCTGCTACAAGACCATGGTGCTTGCCTACGGAGCTGTGAGGGGAACAGCACCTCAGTACCTCCAGGCTCTGATCAGGCCCTACACCCAAACAAGGGCACTGCGTTCATCCACCTCTGGCCTGCTCGCCTCCCTACCACTGAGGAAGTACAGTTCCCGCTCAGCCCAGTCAAAACTGTTCGCTGCTCTGGCCCCCCAATGGTGGAACAAACTCCCTCACGACGCCAGGACAGCGGAGTCAATCACCACCTTCCGGAGACACCTGAAACCCCACCTCTTTAAGGAATACCTAGGATAGGATAAGTATTTCTTCTCACCCCCCCCCTCCCTTTAAGATTTAGATGCACTATTGTAAAGTGACTATTCTACTGGATGTCATAAGGTGAATGCACCAATTTGTAAGTCGCTCTGGATAAGAGCGTCTGCTAAATGACTTAAATGTAATGTAAATGTAAAAAAACGGCCTGCCAAACCCTCTCCTAACCTGGACGATGCTGGGCAAATTGTGCACCGCCTCATGGGTCCTATTACGACTAATACTACTAATACTACCACTACTACAGTCACTATTTCCACCACAGTCCTTCAGTAACTACTTCTACTGTTTCAATCCCCCTATCCTACTTCTATTTGTGATACAGTCACTCCTACTACTAGCCTCAATTTCTCAACACTAGCCATTTTCATTTATAAACTTTACTTCCACAACTTATCTCTCTCTCTTTTGATCTCTCTCGAAGAGACTTTATGGGTCCATCATGTGTGTAAATATTTATTTGTATGTGTTTTATGATTCATATACGCTTGTCATCTTCAAACAACCTTTTGATCTAGTATTTTCTACAAAGAGAGGGAGATCCATCAGAATAGGCTCTACCATTTTGCTTGTTTGCATCTGCAGTATTAGTCTTTTCCACATGCAAGGCTTTCCGATGTTTGTCAGCATCTGCCATGATGATGCATATTTGCGAAAAGGATAGGGAGGGGTGTTTCTTTATATTCCCAGAGAATTATGCAGATCTCTGTAATTAGCCTGGGTGCCAGTCTGTTTAACTATCATTCCATTACTTGGACCACAGATAGAACAATGAGCCAGATGTTTTACCGGATGTATACATTTGAAGCCTCCAGTTGGCATTACCACTCACCACCAAATATGGTGATGAGAGGAAGCCCAGTGGCCAGCTGTGGGAGAAGTGTTCAACAAGGAAAAGATGGAGCGAGATGGGTTTTGGCCAACATTCTGAAAGTTCTCATCGATTTAAACATTTTATCTCAATACAGTTTTCTGTTCCCAAAACTGGAATATGTTATGAACAGAGTGGACTTAGTTTTGTAGACTTTCCCATTTGCCAGAGTTATTTAAAAAAAATTGTTTAGCAGTGCAAGACCGAATTGAGTTTTTGCACATGGGCACTCCACAGAGTAGGTGTTCCCTAATGGAAATATGTAAATACATACTAATACGTACTAATAGGATCTCGCTAGCTCATGCTTGGCTCTGCCCACTTCATTGCTTCTTCTGCCCATTCTGATTAATTTGCTGTGTGTTATAAAAACTTTACTTGTACTTTAATGTACTTGTACTCCATTTCATATGACAAACAGACTGGCCTTTCTGCAATGTTAAAATATGAACATTCTATCATTAATCATTAACCTGATTCGATAACCCTTACAGCTCTCTTCCAATGACACGTGTTATGCAAATATTGGAAATCTAACACTTTTTCTCCACAAATCACGTTGGTGTCTGGTTGCTAAGCAACAGTGTTTTTTTTGTCCAGACAAACCAGTCTGTCAAAAGTTGCTAGCTCATGTCAAATTTCTCTAACTGCAATTCCAATTACAAAATGTCTGAACTTTGTTTGGCATACGACACAGAGTCCAAGAAGTGGAATGTAAACAGACTGGTACCCATGCTACTCTGTAATGCCTGTGTGAAAACGTGCTTCGGTGATGAAATTTCCCCTCCCTTTGTTATGAAATACATTTTACCAAGACAAATATGATTATTCATGTTCGGAATCATTCAGTGGGGTCTTCCTCTAACATATCTTTAACATTATATCAAAAACGTTAGATTTCATAACCTAATACATCCGATAATAAGTACCGAGCTCTGTTGTGAGAGTGGTGCAGTTCTCATAACACCTTTTATGATTTTACGTTTTGTGGCGGTCTTCTTCAAAGTTAAAGCTAAATTATCATGACACGAGCTGAATTAAATGTAAATTACTTGGTATATTGTCACTGCTCCGTTGATATTTCAGACATACTGTTACGATCGTCATAAAGGGTAGACCAAGGCGCAGCGTGAGTAAAGTTCCACATATTATTTAATAAACCAAAACAAACAAGCACAAACAAAATGTGATGCTACTGGTGCACACATGCAAGTATCTGTAGACAAAATCCCACAAACACAATGGGGAAAATGGCTACCTAAATATGATCCCCAATCAGAGACAACGATAAACAGCTGCCTCGGAACCATATCAGGCCAACATAGATACACAAATTACCTAGATGACCCACCCTAGTCACACCCCGACCAAACCAACATAGAGAATAACAGGCTCTCTATGGTCAGGGCATGACAGATTTGCTTGTTTTTGTGAGAAATCTTCTAAAAAGAACAGGAATTTTGAATAAAAAAAATCTAAATCCATCTTACCTCTCTATTATTGTTTGATGTCCTGCGGATTCGAGAAGAAAAAGATGAGTTTAATGGGAAAGTGAGCCTGTCAGGTTACCAGAACCTTAATTCTTGCACAGAATCCAGCCCAGCTGACATGATGCATTTTGTGATTTTTGACCACTTTTCTAAAATCTCTGTCCTCCCTTGATTTAGTCACCTTAACTTTGGCCATCCTACAAGGGTAAAAACTCCAATAACTTTTAAATGGATTATGACAGAGACAAATGTTGGACCATAGTTTTTGGGGGGGGATTATCTACAATTAACACGTTATACACCCATACTAATAGGCCAGACTTCAGGATGAAAATGGCTTGTTTTTTTTATATTCCTCTCCCTATCTCACTCCCTCTCGCTCTTTCTCTCTATCCCCCCTTCCCTCCTCTCTCTCTGTCACTCTCTCTCTATATATGTTTCTGAGGGGCCAGGCTTCAGGAGTAGAATGGCTTGTCTGTTTACTCAGAGCGGTTCAAAGACAATTTACCTGGATTAGGGAAGCCATCTGTGCCTGCCAACCCAGATTGCTTTGTGGGTGTCTCAATAAATACTGAGCAGACAGTGGCAGAGAGGCGCAGGTTGCTAAAACAGGGGCTTAACATGTCTCTTTTCCATCAGTTACCATAGTGACGATAAGTAGCCCGTGACGGACTCTCATTTGGCTGTTCTGACTCTCATTTGGCTGTGTGTACGTGTCATAGTGAATGGTGAGTTGATGTTGTACTGTGTTAATCTACTGCTGTGATTACTATGGCTTTTGTAAGTGATATGAAAGAATGTCATGATGATGAGATAGAAGTAAGGTTTTAGTGAGATGTCCTTGACCATTTATTTACCCGCCAAACACCGGTACAAATTGAAAAGGTATGAATGGCAAACAAACATGTAGCAAATGTAATAATACTGGACCATTTGATGTGAAGCCATTTCAGAGGTGACCATTGTACCGGTGTTCAGAACAGAGTAAACTTGAGCTGTCATCTTGGACATATCTGCCTCAGGGAAAAAGTTTGTCACTAGTAAAATAAGGGTAAAATATGCTCTAGGAGCAGGCATTGATTTTTAAAGAGGCTAAATCTGGTTCAAGGAAATTGCTGAGGTGTTGTAACTCTCCCTCTCTCACACATGGGAGTTTGTGCTCAGTTTAAGTCAATGCTCATTTCCAGTAAAGTCGCAGAAGTTTATTAAAATACCTTATAAGCGCTGAGTCAGCAAAATATGCCTAGGTAAAAAGTCATTAGTATACATGTAGGTGACGAGTCATCAGAATTGGTGTACTATGGGAAGAGCCTAAAGAAGCCTAGGGAATGACCCCGGGGGGTGGGGTGGGGTGGGGTGGGGGGACAGACATACCACAAGAAACCGAAGTACGGAAGTATACCTGCCACAGTTCTAAAGTTGAAATAGACTGGAGATGACTCAGTAGTAACATTACACATCCAGGAAATACTTTGTTCTCATTTTCTGTTCTGTGACAAACAGGAAGAGGGAGCAGTGACATTGATTTGTTTCAGGGCATAATTGAGATTTCCGGGCTGTTTTCGTACGGAACATGACTCCTGAATGCATTCAGTTGTGCAACTGACAAGGTTTCCCTTTCCTTATTGTTTCCATTGCAATTTTGTACTGTCCACTAGGGGCAACACGAGCGCCTATTAATGTCTAGTAGGCTCGCCCTGCAAGGGTATCCCGGTATATAGTCATTACTATATTAACAACATTACCTTTTTATCATAAACATCACAATTATCCAAATCACCAGCTAGAAGTAGCACATTTTCATTTCACTGGTAGAATTGGGAAGTTTAGACTCCCTGTGTATTCATCTGCTCGTAGTGAACCACAAAGTCCGGCATTCATAGTGAATGCTGATACCGCTCGCTAGGTAGAAGGGACATGCTCACAGACTTAAATAATGCTGTTGTTTACTTTGAAAGACCAACACACAGAAATCTCAGACCTTCTCTAGGCAAGATTGTTTTGAAAACATTTGTTTTTCGCTGTCAATATGGCCATGTGCTGTCTGTGACTGGCTGTGCTAATTACAAACAAGCAAGAAAATGTGTTATCTTTCACCGTTCTACCGACCAGAGATTCACCCCTATTCTGCCAGTGGCTTGCAGGTGGTATCAAGAATGATGCGGTGATCAAAGATTACCAGAGGGATTTTCAGGCTGAACTGATGGGGAATTCATTTTGACGACTGCTGAGAAGTAACGCGATACCATTGAATATCGGAAGATTCTCAAATAGGTTACTTCTAACTTTAGCTAACTTGCTAGACTAGCTGGGTAAATTAGCTAACTCTGAAAGCAATCATATATATCAGTGTATATATCTGTTGGTATATACACTGTCAATCAATTTTGCATATGCTATGGTAGTTACTGCTAGACTGGTAGCTACCTTCAGCAGAGTAAACATGTTTGTTTGTTTGTTCTATCTTTGACTGACGTTAGCTAACGTAAGCTAACTAATGTTATCAAATAAAGAGAATCTCAATTTGGTTGATATCTATTCCACCCTTGTCTGGAAAACAATCTGTTGTTAAAAATAGATTTGTCGATATGGGTAACTCATGCTCTGTTTGAGTGTTGGTATCACTGATGAATGTGTATAAATTGTCTATGGTTGGTTAGTTGGTTCTCAGCCAGTCTCAGCTGGCTAACAATCTTGCTGCCAATTTAGTGACGCTAATTAGCTAACAGCAAGCTGACAATATTGAAATGTCCATCTAAGGTATGCTTAGCTAGCCAGTCAAAAAATAGATCAATAGAATTTATTGGAGTGGTTAAGCTGTGTATTTTGTTGTAGGTAGTACAGAATATGATTCCACTAACATGAGCTTCCAACTCCTAGCTCTGCACAAGGTGAAGTTAAAGTGACCAAAATATTTACAAGCTGACGGCTAAGATAGCTCAATTTTCAGTAAGCATAGTATAAACATGAATTGGGTAGTGTATGGTTTTCTGAAGTCATTCCACAGTGCCCTGCTGAAAATACCCTAAAACGGGGGTATTTGGGGTACACAAGCATTGGGGAGCAGACGCACCTGTGGTTATGGAGCACAACAAGATTGTGGGACAGAAACCAGCAAGGGACACTGAAAGGAATACATTTAGACACAACCTCATTATTCTCTCTAGAGATTCTCAAAACACAATACAAGACATCTTCTGCAAAGGGCTACTATTGCTAAGCTACAGGACTGTTTTGCAAGCACAGACTGGAATATGTTCTGGGATTCCTCCAATGGCATTGAGGAGTACAATGAGTACAATGATGTCATCCCCACAGAGATCGTACTTACATACCCCAACCAGAAGCCATGGATTACAGGCAGCATCCGCACCTAGCTAAAGGCTAGAACTGCCGCTTTCAAGGAGCGGGACTCTAACCTGGAAGTTAATAAGAAATCCCGCTATGCCCTCTGATGAAACATCAAAAAAGGCAGAGCGTCAATATAGGACAAGTTGTACTACACCGGCTCTGACGCTTGTCGAATTATTATTATTATTATATATATATTTTTTTACCTTTATTTAACCAGGCAAGTCAGTTAAGAACAAATTCTTATTTTCAATGACAGCCTAGGAACAGTGGGTTAACTGCCTGTTCAGGGGCAGAAAGACAGATTTGTACCTTGTCAGCTCGGGGGTTTGAACTTGCAGCCATCCGGTTACTAGTCCAACAGCTCTAACCACTAGGCTACCCTGCCGCCCCAAATGTGGCAGGGCCTGCAAACCGTTACAGACTACAAAGGGAAGCACAGCAGAGAGCTACTCAGTGACACAAGCTTACCAGACGAGCTAAACTACTTCTATGCTCGCTTCAAGGCAAGTAACACTGAAACATGCATGAGAGCACCAGCTGTACCGGAAGACTGTGTGATCATGCTCTCCGCAGCTGATGTGAGTAAGATCTTTCAACAGGTCAACATTCACAGGCCGCAGGGCCAGACGGATTACCAGTATGTGTACTGTGAGCATGCGCTGACCAACTGTCAAGTGTCTTCACTGACATTGTCAACCTCTCCCTGTCCGAGTCTGTAATACCAACATGTTTTAACCTCTTTCAGGGGGCACTATTTTTATGTTTGGAAAAATAACGTTCCCAAAGTAAACAGCCTATTTCTCAGGCTCATATGTTAGAATATGCATATAATTGACAGATCGGGATAGAAAACACTCTAAAGTTTCCAAAACTTTCAAAAAATTATCTGTGAGTATAACAGAACTGATATTGCAGGCGAAAACCTAAGGAAAATCAAACCAGGAAGTGGCTTCTATTTTGAAAGCTCCATGTTCCATAGCCTGCCTTCGCTGCATTTAAAGGGATATCAACCAGATTCCTTTTCCTATCACTTCCTCAAGGTGTCAGTCTTTAGACTTATTTTCAGGCTTTTATTTTGAAAAAATTAGAGAGAAAGATAACATCACTTAGTGGATAGCTGGGTGTTCCCATGAATTTTGCTTGCAACAGAGTGGGGCAGCCATTGTCTCTCCCTCACCTACTGAAAAAGTGACAGTGCCGGTTGATATATTATCGATTATATATTTTAAAGACAACCAGGGGATTGATTATAAAAAATGTTTGACATGTTTCTGTGGACATTATGGATACTATTTGGAATTTTCATCTGCGTTGTCGTGACCGCTCAAGCCTGTGGATTTCTGAACATAATATGCCAAACAAACGGAGGTATTTTGGATATAAATATAATCTTTATGGAACAAAAGGAACATTTATTGTGTAACTGGGAGTCTCGTGAGTGAAAACATCCAAAGATCATCAAAGGTAAGCGATTAATTTTATTGCTTTTCTGACTTTCGTGACCAATCTACTTTGCTGCTAGCTGTTCGTAATGTTTTGTCTGCTGAGAGAGCTGTCCTAACATAAACGCTTGGTTTTCTTTCGCTGTAAAGCTTTTTTGAAAACTGACACACCAGGTGGATTAACAACAAGCTAAGATGTGTGTTGGTATATTGCACTTGTGATCTCATGAAAATTAAATATTTTTAGTAATTTAATTTGAATTTGGTGCTCTGCAATGCAGCGGATGTTGACGAAAATGATCCCGCTAAAGGGATTGGTGCGCCAAGAAGTTAAGCCCTGAAGCTGCACAGTCTAATTTATCTTAGCTTTGAGTGTTCAATTTGGCCTTTCAACCATCCCTTGTGACTGGGGATGATAAACACATTCCAGTCTTTGTTTCATTCTTAATTGTTATATTATGGATTTGACCATTTTTTGCACAAATGCTGATCCATTATCTGAGCTGATTTCTGAAGGTATTCCAAACCTAGGTACTACTTCTCTGGTTAAAAACGTTATTACTGTTCCTGAACCCTGGTCTGCTGATGGTATTGTTTATATCCATCTGCTAAACCTGTCTATAGAACTAGTATGCATCTTTTGCCGTGCACTGGTCATATCCATGTAATCTATTACAATGTGTTGAAATGGTCCTTCTGGGACCAGTATGTGGCCTATGGGTGTAGTTATCTCTTTACGTATGTTATTTTGCACACATATTTCACATTTTGACAGGACTTTATCTACTGTTGCCTGTAGGTATGGTGACCAGCACCCTTGTTTTTTCTTTTTTCTTATTACCTCCCCCCTTACGCAATGATCTAGATCATGTGCATTGTTAATAAACAAATTCAACAAGGAAGTAGATGTTACTATGGATCCATCATGGGATCTCCATACCCCATTCCTGTCAATAGAGGTCCCCCTTTGTTTCCACATAGATTGTTCATTAATCCCAGCTCAGGATTGGATTTAATTAGGTCAGTAGGAGATGATAAGGATACAAGATTTATCAAAGGTGCTGTTAGTAATGGTGCAATATATTTAGAAGCCTTTTTAGGTGCTTCATCTGCCTTGTTTCCTTTAAGAACAAGTAGCAGAAGTGTATTGCAACTGCTTTGTGTTTCTATCAGTACACCTGTTTTTGTCATGCCCTCAATTGTCATGCTTATCCTTTCAGCTTCTGGTTTCATATGGTATTGAGCTTTCCAGGGAGGCTTAGCATCAGGTTTCACTTTGATGTTTACAGGACTTGCTGACTTCACCAATCCAACATCTGTGTCATGTTGTGACCATACCCCGTCTGGTATGATTTTTTCAATTCCCTGTCTTTGTTCACTGACTAACCCTATTTCTTCACATAGCTGCACTTGCTGATTGGCTGTAACCTCCACTTCCCTTGGATCCCCATTCATTACTATTGTGGTCAATATTTTAAAAATAGCATTATCTTTGGAATGGAAAATCAATGGATTATCTGCTTCATCCCATTTACTTCTCTTAGCTTTCTTCATCATTCGTCCCATTAATTTTGCTGTAAATCCCTGATTTACCAACAATGTAACATGAGGGACAGAGTCAGAGATGTTATACAATCTCTGTACAAACTTTGATACATCTCTGTCAATCACATCCATTGCAGCTCCCTGTTTCCCAATAATAATGTACATTTGCATTCATTATCCAAAGTTGTTCTAACAAAGGGTCTTGGTATGGGTCATACTGCATTGTGCAATGGTATTCTGATTTTGCTCTATCAGTTTCAGGTATCTGGGCCTGAATAAATTTTCCCCACTTCCCTGTGGTTCTATTTATTTCTGCCTCAATTTTTCCTAACCAATACACATTAGCTGTACCTCCCGTCATTACCATTTGTAATTTTAACCCTGTTTTTTTATTATTATTATTACTCCTTCAGGAGAGCACTTAAAACTTCTTGATAATACCCATCCCGCATGCGGGAGCGTAACGTAGCCTCAAACTAATTAGCATAACGTAGCGGACATAAATCTTCCTAGAAGATTTTCCTTTTCATGAAAACCACAAATGAAATATATTGAGACACAGCTTAGCCTTTTGTTAATCACACTGTCATCTCAGATTTTTTAATATGCTTTACAGCCAACGCTAGACAAGCATTTGTGTAAGTTTATCATGGCATTATGCTATGGCTAGGCTCAGCTAGCATCAGGCAACATTTTCACGAAAATAAGAAAAGCAATCAAATTAAATCATTTACCTTTGAAGAACTTCATATGTTTTCACTCAGGAGACTCCCAGTTAGATAGCAAATGTTCATTTTTTCCAAAAATATTATTTTTGTAGGCGAAATAGCTCTATTTGTTCTTCACGTTTGACTGAGAAATCGACCGGAAAATGCAGTCACTACAACGCTAAACTTTTTTCCAAATGAGCTCCATCATATCGACAGATACATGGCAAACTTTGTTTAGAATCAATCCTCAAGGTGTTTTCCACATATCTATTCGATAAAATATCCGTCGGGACGATTGGTTTCTCATAAGAAGCGATTGGAAAAATGGCTACTTGTGTACTTTACGCAAGATTTTCTGCCGGAGCCATCATGTGACCACTTGCTAAATGTGGTTCCTTACGGCTATTCTTGAACATAAATGCGTAAAAAGACGTCACAATGCTGTAGACACCTTGGGGAATACGTAGAAAACGTAAGCTCATTCACAGCCATATAAGGAGTCATTGGCATGAGGCGGTTTAAAAAAATGTGGCACTTCCTGATTGGATTTTTATCTGGGTTTCGCCTGTAACATCAGTTCTGTTGCACTCACAGACAATATATTTGCAGTTTTGGAAACGTCATAGTGTTTTCTATCCAAAGCTGTCAATTATATGCATAGTCGAGCATCTTGTTGTGACAAAATATTCCGTTTAAAACGGGAACGTTTTTTTATCCAAAAATGAAAATACTGCCCCATAGTTATAAAAGGTTAATTTGTATGCCCATTTTGCATAGAGCATCCCTTCCTAGTAGATTAATTGGGGTTTGATCTGATACTAATATAGGGATTGTTGCTGATCTGCCATCAGCCGTCAGACAAACTGGAGCAGTCATTGGAATTAGCTGCGTTTTTCCCAAGAATCCTATAATTTTGCCGTACATGGGGAGATGAGGCATAATTTGGACTTACATATGTGTAAGTTGCTCCAGTATCTATCCATTCTGCTTACACATGTCTGATGTTTAACCTTATATTGCTTCTTATTCCTACTTCAAATGAAATATAAATACTGGAAATCACCAGGTGACTGGAGACTCTCCAACATGGGTACAGGAACGTTACCAAAGAGCTGGATTTTTCCCCAACACTAGCTAAGTTAGCAAACCAAAAATAATTAAATCAAATCTAATTTTATTTGTCACATACACATGGTTAGCAGATGTTAATGCGAGTGTAGCGAAATGCTTGTACATTTACATTTACATTTAAGTCATTTAGCAGACGCTCTTATCCAGAGCGACTTACAAATTGGTGCATTCACCTTATGACATCCAGTGGACCAGCCACTTTACAATAGTGCATCTAAATCTTTTAAGGGGGGGGGTGAGAAGGATTACTTTATCCTATCCTAGGTATTCCTTAAAGAGGTGGGGTTTCAGGTGTCTCCGGAAGGTGGTGATTGACTCCGCTGTTGTCCAGGATCACGCCAAGGTTCTTAGCGCTCTGGGAGGAGGACACAATGGAGTTGTCAACCGTGATGGCAAGATCATGGAACGGGCAGTCCTTCCCCGGGAGGAAGAGCAGCTCCGTCTTGCCGAGGTTCAGCTTGAGGTGGTGATCCATCATCCACACTGATATGTCTGCCAGACATGCAGAGATGCGATTCACCACCTGGTCATCAGAAGGGGGAAAGGAGAAGATTAATTGTGTGTCGTCTGCATAGCAATGATAGGAGAGACCATGTGAGGTTATGACAGAGCCAAGTGACTTGGTGTATAGCGAGAATAGGAGAGGGCCTAGAACAGAGCCCTGGGGGACACCAGTGGTGAGAGCGCGTGGTGATGAGACAGATTCTCGCCACGCCACCTGGTAGGAGCGACCTGACAGGTAGGACGCAATCCAAGCGTGGGCCGCGCCGGAGATGCCCAACTCGGAGAGGGTGGAGAGGAGGATCTGATGGTTCACAGTATCGAAGGCAGCCGATAGGTCTAGAAGGATGAGAGCAGAGGAGAGAGAGTTAGCTTTAGCAGTGCGGAGCGCCTCCGTGATACAGAGAAGAGCAGTCTCAGTTGAATGACTAGTCTTGAAACCTGACTGATTTGGATCAAGAAGGTCATTCTGAGAGAGATAGCGGGAGAGCTGGCCAAGGACGGCACGTTCAAGAGTTGGAGAGAAAAGCTCCAAAGCTCTTGTGCTTCTAGTTCCGACAATGCAGTGATAACCAACAAGTAATCTAACTAACAATTCCAAAACTACTGTCTTATACACAGTGTAAGGGGATAAAGAATATGTACATAAGGATATATGAATGAGTGATGTTACAGAGCAGCATACAGTAGATGGTATCGAGTACAGTATATACATATGAGATGAGTATGTAGACAAAGTAAACAAAGTGGCATAGTTAAAGTGGCTAGTGATACATGTATTACATAAGGATGCAGTCGATGATGTAGAGTACAGTATATACGTATGCATATGAGATGAATAATGTAGGGTAAGTAACATTATATAAGGTAGTATTGTTTAAAGTGGCTAGTGATATATTTACATAATTTCCCATCAATTCCCATTATTAAAGTGGCTGGAGTTGGGTCAGTGTCAATGACAGTGTGTTGGCAGCAGCCACTCAATGTTAGTGGTGGCTGTTTAACAGTCTGATGGCCTTGAGATAGAAGCTGTTTTTCAGTCTCTCGGTCCCAGCTTTGATGCACCTGTACTGACCTCGCCTTCTGGATGATAGCGGGGTGAACAGGCAGTGGTTCGGGTGGTTGATGTCCTTGATGATCTTTATGGCCTTCCTGTAACATCGGGTGGTGTAGGTGTCCTGGAGGGCAGGTAGTTTGCCCCCAGTGATGCGTTGTGCAGACCTCACTACCCTCTGGAGAGCCTTACGGTTGAGGGCGGAGCAGTTGCCGTACCAGGCGGTGATACAGCCCGCCAGGATGCTCTCGATTGTGCATCTGTAGAAGTTTGTGAGTGCTTTTTGTGACAAGCCGAATTTCTTCAGCCTCCTGAGGTTGAAGAGGCGCTGCTGCGCCTTCTTCACGACGCTGTCAGTGTGAGTGGACCAATTCAGTTTGTCTGTGATGTGTATGCCGAGGAACTTAAAACTTGCTGTTTCCTGAAGTCCACAATCATCTCCTTAGTTTTGTTGACGTTGAGTGTGAGGTTATTTTCCTGACACCACACTCCGAGGGCCCTCACCTCCTCCCTGTAGGCCGTCTCGTCGTTGTTGTTAATCAAGCCTACCACTGTTGTGTCGTCCGCAAACTTGATGATTGAGTTGGAGGCGTGCGTGGCCACGCAGTCTTGGGTGAACAGGGAGTACAGGAGAGGGCTCAGAACGCACCCTTGTGGGGCCCCCGTGTTGAGGATCAGCGGGGAGGAGATGTTCTTGCCTACCCTCACCACCTGGGGGCGGCCCGCCAGGAAGTCCAGTACCCAGTTGCACAGGGCGGGGTCGAGACCCAGGGTCTCGAGCTTGATGACGAGCTTGGAGGGTACTATGGTGTTGAATGCCGATTATATTTCCTCCCACTGTAACACATTAGTATGTTTGCCGGTAATACACAACATGGGTTTCAATAGATAAACTAAAGCTAGCTAGCGAGGTGGCTTGCAGTAAATATAACATACTTAGCTATTCACCGTATTTGTCGTCTGCCCTCTTAGTGCTGGTATCGGCTGTGTAGCTGAGCTTCTAATGTTAATTAAATCCAACTCTTTGTTTTGAATGCTCTTTGCTATATTCCGGTTGAAACATGTATGGTTGAGTGTCACCATGTAGCTAATCAATGCTCCATCGACAAATTCATATTGATGAGAGGAAACACTTGAAGCCATTGGGTCTGGTCAGTTATTTAATTTTTTCCCAAATAATTGTTGTTAGTGTCCATCTACTTATAAAAAAGTCCACCCTTTTGGAGGGATGGGGGTCAAAGCACAAAGCTCTGCCCAACACAAGTTGTAGTCTTTCAGAGACTGGAAAACATGTTTCTGCTTGTATATTTAGCAATAAATCCGCCGATAGAACATATCGAACAAGGACAACCATATCAACACCCACAAAAACGTGAGACCAGTATAACAGAGTCTTCGCAAAATGCCACAAAGCAGGACTAACTTTTATTTTTATATCTCTCCATCAATACACGGGAAGCCATCATAGGGTGTATCATTCAGTGTGTGAAGCACTGACCTGCCTTCAACCTGGGCAATTATGTGTGAAACACATCTCACTGTCCTAGAAATGCCTCAGACATGATGGAAACCAGCCCAAATTCCCCCAGGGTGAAAATCCCCATTAAACTGCGAGCTACTTCTATGAGGATCACAGGTTCAATCCCAGTGCTAAGCACTCTTATTTTTTTTATATTTTAAACCTCTCTCAAACCTTAACCCTTACCCTGACCACTGAGAATTAATGCCTAAACTTAACCTTCAAGTTGAGTTTCAGTTTCAGTTTTGCATAGCTTGACTGACAGCAAACTGACTTACCTAGTTAATTAAAAGCTAACAACTGACTTACCTAGTTAATTCAAACCTAATAACTGACTTACCCAGTTAATTAAAAGCTAACAACTGACTTACCTAGTTCATTCAAAGCTAACAGACTTACCTAGTTCATTCAAAGCTAACAAGACTTTCCTAGTTAATTCAAAGCTAATAACTGACTTGCCTAGTTAATTCAAAGCTAACAACTGACTTGCCTAGTTCATTCAAAGCTAACAACTGACTTGCCTAGTTCATTCAAAGCTAACAACTGACTTGCCTAGTTAATTCAAAGCTAACAACTGACTTGCCTAGTTAATTCAAAGCTAACAACTGACTTGCCTAGTTAATTCAAAGCTAACAACTGACTTACCTAGTTCATTCAAAGCTAACAGACTTACCTAGTTCATTCAAAGCTAACAAGACTTTCCTAGTTAATTCAAAGCTAATAACTGACTTGCCTAGTTAATTCAAAGCTAACATCTGACTTGCCTAGTTCATTCAAAGCTAACAACTGACTTGCCTAGTTCATTCAAAGCTAACAACTGACTTGCCTAGTTAATTCAAAGCTAACAACTGACTTGCCTAGTTAATTCAAAGCTAACAACTGACTTGCCTAGTTAAATAAAAATAAAAATAAATGTCAAAATATACCCACACAGTGCATATTCTACAGACAGCACCACATGGTGCACAAATAATACAGCCCCAGAGTGCATATCTCTGTTACTGTAGTTATGCATGGGGACTGCATTTTCATTGGTGATTGAGTTGGAGTTTTCTGCAAAACGATAGTTCTTGCTATCATCTAAAGTGACACGCACACACACACACCACACACAGGTATAGCATTGTGAATGTAGAGTAACACTGATAAACTCATGTATCTCCACAACATGTATAACTGTCATTATGGGTTCTGTATTCTGCACATACACACATACACACATACACAGCATTATAACAGTGATATTGTTTTGGCTACCCGCTGCATCAAATGGCTACCCGCTGCTGCTACTGTCTATTATTTATCCTGTTTCCGAGTCACTTTAACCCAACCTATATGTACACAGCTACATGAATTACCTCGTACCCCTGCACATTGTCACTGTACTGGTACAGTAGTCCTTGTATATATCCATAGTTATTTTTTCTCATCATTGTTATTCGTTATTCACTGTGTAGTTATTCAAAGTGTCACTATTTATGATTTAAAAAATATATATTTCAAAGTTTAACTCTAAATTGTTGGAAACGGACCCGTAATTAAGCCTTTCACTGTTATTCCACACCTGTCGTTTTACAAAGCATGTGATAAATAACATTTGATGGCTGCAGCTGTGGTTATAGCAACACCACGTGAAAAGCCCTAATGATCTATCACATGCAAAAGAGTGGCTAAGCTTCACATCTCTGCGTATGTGCTGGTACTCAAACCAAATGACAATTGTCTATATGAGTGAGCAAAAAATATAAATGTATGAGAATGACAGAACCATTAACATCACCAGATAAAATAAAGAACTCAATTTCCACTGTTCTACTGATAAGGGGGAGTTTCAGGTGTTCTAGTATCATCAGAAATTATAGCCTTTTATAATGAGAAGAAGAAGCTTAAATATCACGCAGGGTGATCCAGTGATGTAGTAACATGCTCCACCACTAGAGGGTATCTAGAGGATATAAAGGTTGTTTTATGAGTCGTTCGTCTTGACATTTTCACATTGCGAAAGAAACTTGTGGAAGAAGCGAGTAGGTAATGTCAAAGCTTATAGGTACAACTGTGATATACTGTATATATGATATACAGTCCACTCACTGTCAACTGCATTTATTTTCAGCAAACAAATACTTGTATGAACATAACAAGATTCAACAATTCAGACATAAACTGAATTGTTTAATTCAGACAAGTGACTAACAGAAATGGAATAATGTGTCCCTGAACAAAGGGGGGCGGTCAAAATCAAAAGTAACAGTACTGCAAAAGTACAGCATTAAGTACTGCAGTTCATCTCCTGCTCATGGACTGCAACAGATGTGCCAGTTCTTGCAGTGACGTGTTACCCCACTCTTCCACTAAAGCACCTGCACGTTTCTGGACATTTCTGAGGGAATGGCCCTAGCCCTCACCTTCCGATCCAACAGGTCCCTGACGTTCTCAATGGGATTGAGATCCGGGTTCTTCGCTGGCCATGGCAGAACACTGACATTCCTGTCTTGCAGGAAATCACACACAGAACGAGCAGTATAGCTGTTGGTATTGTCATGCTGGAGGGTCATGTCAGGATGAGCCTGCAGGAAGGGTACCACATGAGGGAGGAGGATGCCTTCCCTGTAATGCACAGTGTTGAAATTGCCTGCAATGACAACAAGCTCAGTCCGAGGATGGTGTGAAACACCGCCCCAGAGCATGACGGACTCTCCACCTCCAAATCGATCCCGCTCCAGAGTACAGGCGTCGGTGTAATGCTCATTCCTTTGACGATAAACGTTAATCCGACCATCACCACTGATGAGACAAAACCACGACTCGTCAATTAAGAGCACTTTTTGCCAGTCCTGTTTGGTCCAGCAACGGTGGGTTTGTGCCCTTATTGACGTTGTTGCTGGTGATGTCTGGTGAGGACCTGCCTTACAACAGGCCTACAAGCCCTCAGTCCAACCTCTCAACCTATTGCAGACAGTCTGAGAACTGATGGAGGGATTCTGCGTTCCTGGTGTGACTCGTGCAGTTGTTGTTTCCATCCTGTACCTGTCCAGGCAAGTGTGATGTTCGGATGTACCGATCCTGTGAAGCTGTTACACGTGGTCTGCCACTGAGGACAATCAGCTGTCCTTCCTGTCTCCCTGTAGCACTGTCTTAGGTGTCTCACAGTATGGACATTGCCATTTATTGCCCTGGCCAGATCTGCAGTCCTCATGCCTACTTGCCTACTTGCAGCATGCCTAAGGCACGTTCACGCAGATAAGCAGTGATCCTGGGGTTCTTTCTTTTTGTGTTTCTCAGAGTCAGTAGAAAATACTCTTTAGGGTCCTAAGTTTTCATAACTGTGATCTTAATTGCTTACAGTCTGTAAGCGGTTAGTGTCTTAATGACCATTCCACAGGTGCATGTTCATTAATTGTTTATGGTTCATTGAACAGGCATGGGAAACATTGTTTAAAATATTTACAATGAATATCTGTGAAGTTATTTGGATTTTTACGAATCATCTTTGAAAGACCGGGTCCTGAAAAAGAGTTTAGTATTAGCTTTGACTAGAGTACAGAATATACAGTTGAAGTCGTAAGTTTAAATACACCTTAGCCAAATACATTTAACTTTTTATGGCTGCAGGGGCAGTATTGAGTAGCTTGGATGAAAAGGTGCCATATCAAACGGCCAGCTCCTCAGTCTCAGTTAATAATATATGCATATTATTAGTAGTATTGGATAGAAAACACTCTAAAGTTTCCACAACTGTCAAAATATTGTCTGTGAGTATAACAGAATTGATATTGCAGGCGAAACCCTGAGGAAAATCAAAACAGGAAGTGGCTTCTATTTTGAAAACTTCATGTTCCATAGCCTCCCTTTGCTGGATTTAAAGGGATATGAACCCGATTCCTTTCCCTATCGCTTCCTCAAGGTGTCAAAAGTCTTCAGACATAGTTTCAGGCTTTTATTTTGAAAAATGAGCCAGAACGATAACATCGCGTCAAGTGGTCACATGAGTTTTGCTCCCACAACAGAGTTTGGATAGGTATTGCTTTTCCCTCGCCTACTGTGAAAGCCATTTGCGGTTGATATATTATCGATTGAATATTTAAAAAAAAAAACCTGAGGATTGATTATAAATAACGTTTGACATGTTTCTGTGGACATTGTCGTGACCATTCTTTCCTGTGGATTTCTGAACATAACGCGCCAAACATTTATTTTGGTATTTTGGATATAAAAATCATCTTTATGGAACAAAAGGAACATTTGTTGTGTAACTGGGAGTCTCGGAGTGAAAACATCAAAAGATCAAAGGTAAACGATTAATTTGATTGCTTTTCTGATTTGTGACCAAGCTACCTGATGCTAAGCGTACTTAATGTTTTGTTGTGCGATCGATAAACTTACAAACGCTTGTATTGCTTTCGCTGTAAAGCATCATTTCAAAATCTGACACGACAGGTGGATTAACAAAAGGCTAAGCTCTGTTTTACTATATTGCACTTGTGATTTCATGAATATAAATATTTTTTGTAATATTTATTGAATGTAGCGCTATGCTATTTAGCGGTTGTTGATGGCACTTATCCCGTTAGTGGGATTGCAGCCATAACAAGTTAAACTCCGTTTTTCACAATTCCTGACATTAAATCAAAGTAAAAATCCCCTGTCTTAGGCAGTTAGGATCACCACTTTATTTTAAGAATGTGAAATGTCAGAGTAATAGTAGAGAGAAGGATTCATTTCAGCTTTTATTTCTTTCATCACATTCCCAGTGGGTCAGAAGTTTACATACACTCAATTCATATTTGGTAGCATTGTCTTTAAATTGTTTAACTTGGGTCAAACTTTTCGGGTAGTCTTCCACAAGCTTCCCACATTAAGATGGGTGAATTGTGGCACATTCCTCCTAACAGAGCTGGTGTGAGTCAGGTTTGTAGGCCTCCTTGCTCGCACACACTTTTTCAGTTCTGCCCACACATTTTCTGTGCTATTGAGGTCAGGGCTTTGTGATGGCCACTCCAATACCTTGACTTTGTTGTCCTGAAGCCATTTTGCCACAATTTTGGAAGTACAGTGCCGTGCGAAAGTATTCGGCCCCCTTGAACTTTGCGACCTTTTGCCACATTTCAGGCTTCAAACATAAAGATATAAAACTGTATTTTTTTTGTGAAGAATCAACAACAAGTGGGACACAAACATGAAGTGGAATGACATTTATTGGATATTTCAAACTTTTTTAACAAATCAAAAACTGAAAAATTGGGTGTGCAAAATTATTCAGTGCAGCATACTCTCTCCAGAAGTTCAGTGAGGATCTCTGAATGATCCAATGTTGACCCAAATGACAAATGATGATAAATACAATCCACCTGTGTGTAATCAAGTCTCCGTATAAATGGACCTGCACTGTGATAGTCTCAGAGGTCCGTTAAAAGCGCAGAGAGCATCATGAAGAACAATGAACACACCAGGCAGGTCCGAGATACTGTTGTGAAGAAGTATAGAGCCGGATTTGGATACAAAAAGATTTCCCAAGCTTTAAACATCCCAAGGAGCACTGTGCAAGCGATAATATTGAAATGGAAGGAGTATCAGACCACTGCAAATCTACCAAGACCTGGCCGTCCCTCTAAACTTTCAGCTCATACAAGGAGAAGACTGATCAGAGATGCAGCCAAGAGGCCCATGATCACTCTGAATGAACTGCAGAGATCTACAGCTGAGGTGAGAGACTCTGTCCATAGGCCAACAATCAGTCGTATATTGCACAAATCTGGCCTTTATGGAAGAGTGGCAAGAAGAAAGCCATTTCTTAAAGATATCCATAAAAAGTGTTGTTTAAAGTTTGCCACAAGCCACCTGGGAGACACACCAAACATGTGGAAGAAGGTGCTCTGGTCAGATGAAACAAAAATGGAACTTTTTGGCAACAATGCAAAACGTTATGTTTGGCATAAAAGCAACACAGCGCATCACCCTGAACACACCATCCCCACTGTCAAACATGGTGGTGGCAGCATCATGGTTTGGGCCTGCTTTTCTTCAGCAGGGACAGGGAAGATGGTTAAAATTGATGGGAAGATGGATGGAGCCAAATACAGGACCATTCTGGAAGAAAACCTGATGGAGTCTGCAAAAGACCTGAGATTGGGACAGAGATTTGTCTTCCAACAAGACAATGATCCAAAACATAAAGCAAAATCTACAATGGAATGGTTCAAAAATAAACATATCCAGGTGTTAGAATGGCCAAGTCAAAGTCCAGACCTGAATCCAATCGAGAATCTGTGGAAAGAACTGAAAACTGCTGTTCACAAATGCTCTCCATCCAACCTCACTGAGCTCGAGCTGTTTTGCAAGGAGGAATGGGAAAACATTTCAGTCTCTCGATGTGCAAAACTGATAGAGACATACCCCAAGTGACTTACAGCTGTAATCGCAGCAAAAGGTGGCGCTACAAAGTATTAACTTAAGGGGGCTGAATAATTTTGCACGCCCAATTTTTCAGTTTTTGATTTGTTAAATAAGTTTGAAATATCCAATCAATGTCGTTCCACTTCATGTTTGTGTCCCACTTGTTGTTGATTCTTCACAAAAAAATACAGTTTTATATATTTATGTTTGAAGCCTGAAATGTGGCAAAAGATCGCAAAGTTCAAGGGGGCCGAATACTTTGGCAAGGCACTGTATGCTTGGGGTCATTGTCCATTTGGAAGACCCATTTGTGACCAAGCTTGAACATTGATGTCTTGAGATGTTGCTTCAATATATCCCCTTCATTTTCCTTTCTCATGAAATCATCAATTTTGTGAAGTGAACCAGTCCCTCCTGCAACAAAGCACCCCCACAACACGATGCTGCCACCCCCGTGCTTCAGGGTTGGGATGGTGTTCTTCGGCTTACAAGCCTCCCCCTTTTTCCTACAAAGATAAAGATGGTCATTATGGCCAAACAATTCTATTTTTGTTTCATCAGACCAGAGGACATTTCTCCAAAAAGTATGATCTTTGTCCCCATGTGCAGTTGCAATCCGTAGTCTGGCGTTTAAATGGCGGTTTTGGAGCAGTGGCTTCTTCCATACTGAGCGGCCTTTCAGGTTATGTCGATAAATGCTTTTGTACCTGTTTCCTCCAGCATCTTCACAAGGTCCTGTGTTGTAGTTCTGGGATTGATTTGCACTTTTTGCTCCAAAGTACATTCATCTCTAGGAGACAGAAAGTGTCTCCTTCCTGAGCAGTATGACAGCTGCGTGGTCCCATGGTGTTTGTGCTGATGAACGTGGTACCTTCAGGTGTTTGGAAATTGCTCCCAAGGATGAACTAGACTTGTGAAGGTTTACATTTTTTTCCGGAGGTCTTGGCTGATTTCTTTAGATTTTCCATGATGACAAGCAGAGGCACAGAGTTTGAAGATAGGCCTTGAAATACATTCACAGGTACACCTCCAATTGACTCAAATGATGTCAATTAGCCCATCAGAAGCTTCTAAAGCCATGACATAATTTTATGGAATTTTCCAAGCTGTTTTAACCAGACAATTCTTTTCTCTGTACAAATGAAGTGGAACGTAGCTACCTTTCACGTGACCGCGCCAGACCGAGGCTGTGGCACTCTGCCAGACCACTCACTCAAAGAGCCCTTATGAGCCCCTCCTTTAGAGTAGAATCCTCAAAACAGGTTCTAAATACTGTTGACATCTAGTGGAAGCCTTGGGAAGTGAAACATAACTAATATCACCGTGTATCTTCAATGGGGGCTGAGTTGAAAACTACAAACCTCAGATTTCCCACTTCCTGGATGGATTTTTTCTCAGGTTTTCACCTGCCATATGAGTTCTGTTATACTCACAGACATCATTCAAACAGTTTTATAAACGTCAGAGTATTTTCTATCCAATACTAATAATAATATGCATATATTAGCATCTGGGACATAGTAGGAGGCAGTTCACTCTGGGCACGCTATTCATCCAAAAGTGAAAATGCTGCACCCTATCCCAAAAAGGTTCAAATTAAATCATATAAAACAATGTGCTGTTTCCATTAAGTAAAAAGTGCAGCACTATGCAATGGGGGCAGCCTGTATTTTCTTGTTACCACTCCACCAGGGCCCTCACTTCCTCCCTGTAGGTTGTCTTTTCATTGTTGGTAATCAGGCCTATCTGTCACATTCGTCGTAAAGGGTAGACCAAGGCGCAGCGTGAGTAGAGTTCCACATATTTTTAAGAAACCGAAACTTAGCAAAAACAAACAAACAAGCACAAACGAAACGCGAAGCTACTGGTGCACACAGGCAACTATCCGTAGACAAGATCCCACAACTAACAATGGGGAAAATGGCTACCTAAATATGATCCCCAATCAGAGACAACGATAAACAGCTGCCTCTGATTGGGAACCATATCAGGCCACCATAAACATACAAATTCACCTAGATGACCCACCCAAGTCACTATCACGCCCCAACCAACACAGAGAATAAACAGCTTACTATTGTCAGGGTGTGACACTATCATTGTTGTTTCGTCTGCAACTTGATGATTTAGTTGGAGATGTGTGTGTGGCCACGCAGCTATGAGGATCAGTGTAGCTGAGGTGTTGTTGACTACTTTCACCACCTGGGGTCGGCGAGGTTCAGCCCCAGAGCCCCGAATTTACGGATTAGATTGGAATGCAATATGGTGTTGAAGGCTGAGCTGTAGTCAATGAACAGCATTCCAATAAAGGCATTCCTCTTGTCCATTTGGGAAAGGGCAGTGTGATGACGATTGCGTCATCCGTGGGTGGTATGCAAATTGCAGTGGGTCAACAGTGTTTGGTAAGGTGCAGGGGATATCATCCTTAACTAGCCTCTCAATGCACTTCATGGTTGAAGGTTGTACTGATTATGATGAGGTAATGCTAAGTTAATTACCAACTATGTGTGGAACCATGTTTGTTGACATCATATAATGCATTCTGGGTGTCACGTAAACATCTGACAAACCAAAGATGACAAAACGAGGTGAAGGGATGGTTCAATCGTCTTTTGAGTAAACATCGGGAAGTGAATAATGAGAAGTGATTGATGGTAGATGACACACCTCCAACATGCATACTGCAAACAGACCCAACTCATCTTCTCATCTTTGGTAGACGCAGAAAAACAAACGTGGCAGCGACACAAATTCTACCCACCGTCTGGTTACTTTAGACTTTTTGAAAGTGTTTTACTCAATTATTTCTATCACTGTGTTGAATTGTATGTAGTAATTGCTATTAGCTCATTCATAGTATGGTTTCTTCCAGCCTAGGGTTAGCTAAATATGAAAGCCTGTGTTCGCTCTCTTTCCTCATTTAGCGGTAGTACTAAGGTAGCCTACATTTTCCAGTTTGGATGAGAATTGTATTATACGGTTGAAAAAAATAAACTACTAACAATGAGAACATTACGTTGTAAAGACTGTTTGTGCAAAACAAGCAGTGTGGTCAGCGCAAACGCTGACCATTGCGTCAATCGTAACTAGACATTCTAATTAAGTTTTCTAATCACACCTGTTTGAGCTATGCTGCAGGGACCACTGTAGAATGATCACACCCATTAAAAATGTACATGGATAATTAATATAATATAATATAATATAATATAATAATATATAATATATGCCATTTAGCAGACGCTTTTATCCAAAGCGACTTACAGTCATGTGTGCATACATTCTACGTATGGGTGGTCCCGGGGATCGAACCCACTACCCTGGCGTTACAAGCGCCATGCTCTACCAACTGAGCTACAGAAGGACCATAATTGAGTGACATGTGACAGGAGTAAAAATTCTAATACACATCCAAATGTCAAAATTGCACCTCGTGTATTCTACTATTCTTACTCTCAATAGTTGAGACCCCGACTGAGTTCCTAAAAAAGAAATAACAATAATAATACCAATTGGGTTGGGGGTCCCCTAGCGGCCGGGGACCCTACGCAACCACTTATGTCGCTTATATCTAGAGCCGGCACTGTAAACACATAGCATCCACACAAACACCCAGGTCTCACGATGGAGGCAGAGGCCAGAGGCCAGATAGCTCACCCTTTCAGATGAGAGAAATAACAAATAACTTATTCTAATTCAGCTCTAATGTCTATATGTTCAAACTTTCTTGGAGAGTTACAAGTGCAGGGTGAAGGGGCTTCCATCTTAAGACAGGGCCCGCGCCGGCTTCAACTGGGCCGTGTCACACGATAAATGTTTTTCCAGGCCCACTGACACCTCGTGGCGGTCACACTGGCCCCGTCAAGCTTGGTTAACTCCTCACTCCCAGCCGCAGGCGCTATTAACATATGAATGCCCACTTTCCTATACATATTATATATCCATGGATGGGGATTTTGGGGGGGGGGGATTTGCAAAGCTCAATCGGATCGGAGGGAATGGATGAGAATCGGGACTTAAGCGGGATGTTTTTGCAGATGTCATGGTGATGATGAATTGGGGTGTTACATTTGATTAATCTGTGTTTAAATGTAACATTACAGTTTCCCGACGGGTAGCACCACCCAGTTTTCATTAGACTGTGGCAATCGAGCATCTAGCAGCAAAACATGTTGATCATTTGGAGCTGTAATGGAATGAGACCAAGCAAAGTGGGAGGCTTGGGGAATACAGCACGTAATTGCTGTCAAACAATGTGGGAGAGACAGGAAGAAACATTATTTGACTGTATGAACAGTACAATAAAATCAATGCAATATCTGAGACAGCTTCTGCAGTTCTAGCAGAAAACTAAAACGCCAATACAAAGTCATGTTATTGTACAGGCCTATAAGCATAGACTCCTTCTATACATTCCCAGTATTTGTGTGAGATAAAACAATGGAGATGGAGGTTAGCTGAATGTACTTCTACAAGAGCTTCCTCCTCCAATGAGACAGAGAGGACAAACTCTCCTCCCATCTCCATTATGTATCTTCCTCAAAGCCTTTTAAGAGCCAATATGACGTTAAAGTGAGAGTCGGGTTCCTACCTCGTCATTTGGTTCCCACACAAACAGATTTTCCGATTCAAAAGCAACCGCGGAACAGCTGCCGGGCGCTTCGACCGACAAGTGCTTTACGAGGACGATTATGACGGCAAAATCAAAACCCCCAAACTACGAGATGAAGGAAATAAAAACCACAAGGTGTAGATTATGTCTCTAGTGATGCTCTTGTGTCTTGAGTTCAAGGCTTTGGGTTGTCATGCTTATCATCAGTGATCATAATGTGAGAGTTCCTATATGCTTCTGTCCACTGGTAGTATGTTTTTGACATAAAGTGCTACGATGCACATTCCAAAGCACTGCTCCTGGTCAAGTGGTTGACAGAGACAGCATGGGCAGTAGGGTTGGGGATAATACAACTTCAATTCCAGTCAATTAAGAATACAAACAAAATTCCAATTCCAAATTTTCCTCATTGAAAAGCATTGAGAGAATTGGAATTAGTTTGAATTTCAGTGTATTTCCTCAATTTACTGTAATTGAAATGATTTTAAACCCAACCCTGATGGGCAGAGAGAGAGGCATGTACTTTGACTGAGACATGAGGTTGAAATGTGTCTTATTGTGCTTTTTATGCTGAATAAATGAATTATGACACAGTCCCCATGAGTGCTGACAAAATGGATATGGGTGATGCCTAAGGTTCATCTTTCCCTCATCTTGAACAAGGAGTAATTTTACAACACTGGCCCAATCCTTAGCAAGCCTGAAGAACCTGTCCTATTCCATATAGTTTGAGCGTGTTTTGACGATGACATATTTCCAAACTGCTGAACAACCATCTGGTCTGTTCTGGTGTTCTACCATAGATATACACTACCGTTAAAGAGTTTGGGATCACTTAGAAATGTCCTTGTTGTGCAAAGTGCAAAGCACATTTTCTGTCCATTAAAATAACATCAAATTGATCAGAAATACAGTAAAGAAATTCTACATGTTGTAATTTACTATTGTAGCTGGAAACGGCTGATTTTTAATGTGCCATTGGAACACAGGAGTGATGGTTGCTGATAATGGGCCTCTGTATGCCTATATAGATATTCCATAAAAAATCTGCAGTTTCCAGCTACAAAAGTAATTCATAACATTAACAATGCCAACACTGTATTTCTGATCAATTGTTTTTATTTTAATAGACAAAAAAGTAGTTCTTTCAAAAACAAGGACATTTCTAATTGACCCCAAACTTTGAACGGTAGTGTACCAGTGGATTGTTGTCAATGGATAGGTGTTTTGGCAGTTGAGACACTTGCCTACAGCACACTCTGACAAATGGAAAACTAATACTAGGTCCAAGCAAGACTATGAATTGTGTGTATATGTGTATGAGTTTGCTGAACATGTAATTTTAAAAGCCATCTAAATCTGGTTGATTGAGGGGAAACTCATGGGTATGGTCTTAGTTCCTCTTGACTGAGCAGATAGCTGTGAGAAGAGAACTGGAGATAAGAGCATCACAAACCACTATAATAAATTGGTTCGTTTGGGACCCATCTCACTGCAGACCAGCAGACACTCATTTAAAAAATATATATTTTAAAATGCCTGAAACACTCTTACATCTCCAGTGCAGAAAAATTATATCAGTGCTGGATATGACAGACAAAAATGACAGAAGCGAGGTATTTTGACACAGGTGTAGCTACAGGTGTAGCTTTTTTAAAGGACAAGAGAGAGGGGGGCAGGAGGGGTGACGTTTTGACAATGTGCCGAAACAGTATAATATATTCTTCACTGAAAAAATATCAGATCTACATTTCCATACCGAGCTAAACACTACCTTGAGGTATTATTCACTCCACTTGAACGGTCACCACTTTTTGACCTTAATCATTTATACAAATGTTAGCATTTTTACCCTCATGCTCTGTAGCTGGGGTTTGCATGCACTTTTCAGGGTTTCGGTGGAGTCTTGTTTTGAATTATCTTATATTATCTCTTTCTCTCGGTCCTCACGCTATACTCAGGGAGTTGAGCGTGTGATGGGGGGGAAACAGAGGGAGCGTTTGGGGGGTGGCATCAAATTTGTAGAGGTTCAGTGCCTCTTCCCTTAAATTAGAGCCATCCATGCATTCCAACAAGGGACCAGCTTAATAAAAATGTACACATTGTGGTAAAATGCTTTGTAATTCTCCGGTAATAAAGTATTTCAGAGCGAGAGAGAGAGAGAGAGAGAGAGAGAGAAGGAAAAAAAACACAGAAAAATGTGTAAACATTTACAGTTGTAAATAATACTGTTATGTGGCCAGGCTCATCAAAGCTAATGCTCCACTGTGTATATTTGCCAAAGTCTTTGTGCATAATTGATTCATAGAGGATAATAATAATCTGTGTTTCGGAAGAGAATGGTTTGAGGACAATTTCATTTGAATCTGTCATGTCATGCCAACAGCAGAAAAATACATTAACATACAGGATGAGGTGTATCTAAATAGACTCATCTCTTTTTTCAACTGGAACTACATTCAATTACCATGGGAGCCCTTCCACTAGTCACATTATAGAGTCTTTTTGAAATACTGACAGAAAATGATTAGTCGTGTTTCTAAGATACAAAGAGGTAGAGATGAGCAGTGCGTAATGTATGCTTGATGACTAAGTTCCCATATCGCCAACCCCCCCACCCAGCTTATATGGTACAATTACTGGGAAACTTTACAGGTAACGAGTATGCTACTTCAACATGCTTGATAATATCAAATATTATGCTATTATGACATTTGTGTCCTGTATAAAACTATACATTAACAGAGATACATGGAGTACTCTCAAAACCATCTCTTCTGCTCTCCTCTCTTTCGGAGAAACTTTTTGTAGTTATTTCTCCCTACAGATGATTATTTCAAAAACAAGAAAGACAAAAGCGCATCCAGGCGGATGTGGAGGCGAAAGAGAGACATCGTGGGAGCCTCTTTCGTTGTCGGTCTCTACACACACACGCACAGACACACACATGTCCCGGGCGCCATTCAAACAAACAATAACAGGAGGAGAGAGGATATTATTTTCAGTCGTTTTAATTTGTTCCCAACAGCTACAGAAGGCCCAAGGCGATAAAACGCCCGCTTAACACATCAGCATGCCCCCTCTTTCCATCCCTCTCTCTCACCTCTCTCTCCCTGAGTCAGGGCTATGGTATTTGCATATAAAGTGGGTCGCCGAGGGGAAAATCCTGCTATTCTTTAATTTGGTTTGTCCTGTCTACCGTTATCCTCCTCCTCCAATCCTCCCGCTCTCATTCCCCCCTTGGGGTATTTGTTTTTAGCGGAGGTGAGTGGTAAATCTGTTGGTGGTTGATGGCGTGTCATCCCAGGCATCACTGAACAAAAGGAGAAAACAATCAGGCAGAGCAGTGGACGCCCAGGAGGGCCAGGACCTGTAACCGCCAACCATTAGACATGAGCAGAGCAGTGGACGCCCAGGAGGGCCAGGACCTGTAACCGCCAACCATTAGACATGAGCAGAGCAGTGGACGCCCAGGAGGGCCAGGACCTGTAACCGCCAACCATTAGACATGAGCAGAGCAGTGGACGCCCAGGAGGGCCAGGACCTGTAACCGCCAACCATTAGACATGAGCAGAGCAGTGGACGCCCAGGAGGGCCAGGACCTGTAACCGCCAACCATTAGACATGAGCAGAGCAGTGGACGCCCAGGACGGCCAGGACCTGTAACCGCCAACCATTAGACATGAGCAGAGCAGTGGACGCCCAGGAGGGCCAGGACCTGTAACCGCCAACCATTAGACATGAGCTCAGCAAGAGGAGGAGGTGGTGAGGGTTGTCACTCTGTTGAGTGTCCCCTCTCTCTTTCCTCTCACCCTCTGCCATTCTCTCTCTCTCTCCCCCTCACCCTTCTCTCAGTCTCCTTTAACCTGCTGAGGTAATTATGACAACAGAGGGACCAATGCAGTGATTTAAACCTCTCTCTCTCTCAACCTCCCTGCCCTTCACATAGTATTATGCTGTAGTAATTGACATAAATTACAGCCCTTGTGCCTATAGTTAACACGGGATGATGCATAGGAAATGAATGGCGTACAACGGTGTACACGTACACTGAGTAATTAGCACACTGTCAATAATGAACTATGCATGTACAATGCAATTACACTTTCGGTTACCAATCCTTAATTCCTCATAATCAAAAGCAGCGGGGCTAGAGAGAATCTGTGTACAGCTCACTCATATGTAGTCAGAGCATGCAAATGTATGCATGCCGTGTAGACAATCACTGTCATACAGGGAGCAGAGCTGCATGCCTATGGCCTTAACCTGAGGAATTGAATTGGTACTGTGTGTGATGATTGTGATAGCAAAAACACACACACACAGGCACGCATGCGCACACACACGCACCATACACACACACCAGATGAGGCTGGTGGGAGGAGCTATAAGAGGATTGTATTGGCTGGAATGGAATTTTTGGAATGGAGTCAAATGCGGTTTCCATGTTTATACTGTTACACTTATTCCATTCCAGCCATTACAATGAGCCATTCTCCTAATGCTCCTCCCACAAGCCTCCTCTGACACGCACGCGCACACACACACACACACAATCATGTAGGCGCACACACACACGGTACAAAGCAGATTGAGCATATGTGCAAAACTGTCTGGCAGCCTGATCCAGCCATACCAGTCACTGATAAAGCCAATGAGAATATATTTATGTTGTCTGCAGTCAATTATAGGCTGACAAACAGGACGTGGACAGGTGTGTGGAACTTTCTCATATGTTAATCTGTGTGGTGCACCTTTATAGTGTGCATGCATGAATACATATGTGTCAAGCATATATACAGTACACACACACACACACACACACACACAATGACATTTCATTGTCAACATACTCAATAGCCTGCACTCAACCAGCTTGCATTATTGGAAGTAACTACCATATTTCTACTATGACTTTCCAGTTCATACACACACAATGTTTACGTACAGTTGAAGTAGGAAGTTTACATACACTTAGGTTGGAGTCATTAAAGCTTGGAGTCATTAAAGCTAATTTTTCACCCACTCCACTAATTTCTTGTTAACAAATGATAGTTTTGGCAAGTCGGTTAGGACATCTACTTTGTGCATGACACAATAATTTTTCCAACAATTGTTTACAGAATGATTACTTCACTTATAATTCACTGTATCACAATTCCAGTGGGTCAGAAGTTTACATACACAAAGTTGACTGTGCCTTTAAACAGCTTGGAAAATTCCAGAAAATTATGTCATGCCTTTAGAAGCTTCTGATAGGCTAATTGACATCATTTGAGTCAATTGGAGGTGTACCTGCGTATGTATTTCAAGGCCTACCTTCAAACTCAGTGCCTCTTTCCTTGACATCTTTTGACATTACATTACATTTACATTACATTTAAGTCATTTAGCAGACGCTCTTATCCAGAGCGACTTACAAATTGGTGCATTCACCTTATGACATCCAGTGGAACAGCCACTTTACAATAGTGCATCTAAATCAGCCAAGACCTCCAACATTTTTTGTAGACCTCCACAAGTCTGATTCATCCTTGGGAGCAATTGCCAAATGCCTGAAGGTACCATGTTCATCTGTACAAACAATAGTACGCAAGCACAAACACCATGGGCCCACACAGCAGTCATACCGCTCAGGAAGGAGACGCATTCTGTCTCCTAGAGATGAACATACTATGGTGCGAAAAGTTCAAATCAATCCCAGAACAACAGCAAAGGACCTTGTGAAGATGCTGGAGGAAATAGATACAATAGTGTCTATATCCACAGTAAAACGAGTTCAATATCGACATAACCTGAAAGGACACTCAGCAAGGAAGAAGCCACTGCTCCAAAACCACCATATAAAAGCCAGACTACGGATTGCAACTGCACATGGGGACAAAGATCATACTTTTTGGAGAAATGTTCTCTGGTCTGATGAAACAAAAATATATATTTTTGTCCATAATGACCATCATTATGTTTGGAGGAACAAGGGGAGGCTTGCAAGCTGAAGAACACCATCCCAACCGTGAAGCATGGGGGTGGCAGCATCATGTTGTGGGAGTGCTTTGCTGTAGGAGGGACTGGTGCACTTCAAGAAATAGATGGCATCATGAGGTAGGAAATTTATGTGGATATATTGAAGCAACATTTCAAGACATCAGTCAGGAAGTTAAAGCTTGGTCGCAAATGGGTCTTCCAAATGGACAATGACCCCAAGCATACTTCCAAAGTTGTGGCAAAATGTCTAAGGACAACAAAGTCAAGGTATTGGGGTGGCCATCACAAAGACCTGACCTCAATCTTATAGAATATGTGTGGGCAGAACTGACAAAGCGTGTTCGAACAAGGAGGCCTACAAACCTGACTCAGTTCCAACAGCTCTGTCATGAGGAACGGGACAAAATTCACCCAATTTATTGTGGGAAGCTTGTGGAAGGCTACCCAAAACGTTTGACCCAAGTTAAACAATTTTAAAGCAATGCTACCAAATACTAATTTGAGTGTATGTAAACTTCTGACCCACTGAGAATGTGATGAAAGAAATAAAAGCTGAAATGAATCATTCTCTGTACTATTATTCTGACATTTCACATAAAATAAAGTGGTGATCCTAACTGACCCAAGACAGGGAATTATTACTAGGATTAAATGTCAGGAATTGTGAAAAACCGAGTTTAAATTAATTTGGCGAAAGGGCATGTAAACTTCCGACTTCAACTGTACATAGTACAATTCCACATTAGGATATCTGTATCAAAGTCAAGGGGAAGGTTCTTAGAGGGCAATGTGCTTATTAAAGTTTGCTTCTGCATGTTTATTGCATGGCCTGTCACTGGGGTATAATTTCAATCAGCCTTTCTTCGCCACATACAAAGCCCATCTCATTACCACCCACCTCCAGTCCACGGGCATCTCTGTTTTGTTCCCCTGATTGGAATGACTCAGGTCCAATTAGCATGGTGGTGGATTGACATTTCAACAGAGTCTGACTATCCATTGTTGTTTGGTTGGAGCACAGGGGATCTAAGGGTGTGTGAATAGGAAAAATAGGAACTGCTGGTTTAGATATCAGGCTATTATGGGTGTTTGCTTTGATCTGTTTCATAGATATGTGTGAGTCAGTGCTGGTGAGTGTGTGTGCATCTGTATGTGTGTGTGCATGTAAGCGTGTGTGTATGTGAATGGACTCAATCTGCTTCTGGTTCCAGGTGCATCTCAGGTGCAACATGATCTCCCTCAAAATCCCCAACAGGTTGCATATTTAAGGTTGCATAACACTCTCAATATAGTATGTTCCTTGTCTTAGACATCACAAAGTCAATTCCAAAACAACTCGTGTGAAAAACAGACCACCCCCTCCCGCCCCAACCCCTATCCAGAGGTTGAATGTTAGGTCCTTAGAGTAAAGAAAACATTTGGAATAAGTGAAAAACAACAACTTTAGTTCCTGTTGCATATGCATGGGTACCTCTCGTAAAGTCCCCTAGTCCACATGGCCTTTTCTCTCCGTCACGTCTGAATTAGAAACCAGCCTCTCTCCTCTCCTCTATTCTGCATAATGGAAGGCCAGCTGGCCGCTCTGCGTTAGAGATGTCACTTTAGGTCACGAGTGCAATGCTGTTTTTCTTCCCCATCGTGCACAATGCTGTTTTTCTTTCCCCTCGAGCAAGGCTCCTGCTACAGGTTGTTTAGCATTTCAGACAGGGCGCTCTCGTGTTGCCTTGCAGCCAAAGCACAAGGGTGCCGGGGATGTCAACTCCTCAAAGCTAATTGCTGTGCCCTTCTCTTAACGAAACAAGCTTGGGAAATAAATAACTAATGTGCCCCTTGGTATGCTCATTAGCTTTCTGCGAATCCTCACTTTTTCCTACGACTTTTCTCACTCTCTCTGACTCTGTCTCTCTCCATCTCGCCGTTTTGAGTCTCCATTTCCCCTTTCATTATTTTTCTTCATCTCTCTCTCTCTCTCTTGTTGCCTCTCTCGTTCAATCTCTCCCAGATTCCACCTTCATTAATTCTCTCTACCCCTCTCAGTTCTATCCCTCTCTGTTTTCCCTTCCACTCTCACTCCTTCCATACTGAATGAATGTACATTTCTCAGAAACAGCAGCTCAGAAAAGAGCACATTGCGTTGAAATGACATTGAAAAGACATGCTCATACAACACATTTAAATAGTGCCCACTCCAACCCCCTTATCTACCCATATGTTTGTCCCATATGGCTCCATTGCTTTTCCCCCTCACTCATTCACACAGAGACTCTCTATACACATTGACAGATCAACCTAATGTAGATTTGAAAGTGTTTGTGTACTCCCTTTGATGTGCTGTATTTTCTCACCCATTGATTTGAAAAAACAAATACAGCTTCCGGCTGCTGAAAATCAAATTCAAACCAGTTATTTGGTTTGGTGTGTAGATTTTTGTTTCGTTCAAGTTATTCTTCGTTTTTGTTATGGCATCCATATTATGGAGTTTTCAGTGGTCAGACAAAATGACTTTCTTTAGGAGACTTTTAAAGCTGTATTACAGGGAACGATAATTTCTTTCATTGCCCATTATGTCAAACAAAGAAACATTAGGAACTGATGAACTCAATCCTGACAAATGACCGCCAATATTAAACTTCACCATCCCCTGAATTATACGGAAAGAGGCTGAAACTTCAAACTCAATTTGATCTGCTTTCCACTGATAAAGCAGAGTTTCTGTTGCAACGAACAAAGGGGACGTACTATGAATGTGGTGACAAGGCCAGCCGCCTTGGTATACATCTCTCAGGTATATGACTCCTCCTGTAATCTTACAAGTTATCCCTCTAATATTAATTCAACTTTTGTGTCATTTTACTCTAACCTCTACATATCCGAACCCACATCAGGTAATACGGCTATGGACAACTTTTTTAGATAACGTGGGTATCCCATCCACTATATGGACATGAGTAAAGTAAAGACAACCCTCTGCATCTTGATGAGATAAAGGGTCTAAAGTCAATGCAAAGTGGCAAGTTCTCAATTTTTATCAAAAAATTCTGTGATCAACTTGCCCCATTGCTATTAGATATGTTCACCGGCTTGTTATCACAGGGCTTTCTCCCCCTGACGCTAACCCAAGCGTCCATCTCAATTATACTTAAGAAAGATAAAGATCTGGCGGAATGTTGTGGATGTCAGCCCATTTCACTTTTTGAATGCTGATGTTAAATTATTAGCTAAGGTTCTAGCATGCCGGTTGGAACCCAGCCTTCAGGATGTCATATCTGATGATCAAACAGGTTTCATCAAAGGGCGTTAAAACTTCTTGCGGCGACCCATCCCGGATCCGGTATCGTGACTACGGCTCAAGCTCATTACCATAATGCAAAATGCAAAAGAATATTCTTAGAAATATTTAACCTCCACACATTAACAAGTCCAATAGCTCAAATGAAAGATAAACACCTTGTTCATCTACCCAGCAAGTCAGATTTCTAAAATGTTTTACGGCGAAAACATAGCACATATTTATATTAGACCACCACCGAAACAAAAGACGAGAGGCAGCCATTTTGTCCCAGAAAATATAAAATTATAAAAGCAGGATTAAAAAATAAATAAATAATTCACTAACCTTTTGAAAATCTTCATCAGATGACAGTAATAGTACATGTTACACAATACATTGTTTTTTTTTCTATAATATGCCATTTATATCCATAAATCTCTGTTTACAATGACATTTCAAAAAATGCTACTCAAATGTCCGGAGAAATGATGATAGCTCCGACAGATAACAAGCAATAAACATGACTAAATATACATGTTCTACATATAGTTACAAAGATACACTTCTTCTTAATGCAACCGCTGTATTACATTTATTTTTAACGTTACAGAATTCGTTCACTGGCTATACAATGAGACGGCGCTCAGATATTAGCCGTATGTCTCCTCTACGTTTGGAGTCCACAGAAACCCAAAATAACCACATAAATATTCCCTTACCTTTGATGTTCTTCGATCAGAAGACGTAGAAGGAGTCATATTTACCCAATACATCGTTTGGTTTCACGTTGTGTGTCTCTGTATTAGCATATGCTAACAGCTTCAGCTGAAATGCACCCAAAATGACTTCTGGTCCCGCACTCTTGCGCATCAAAACTTCAAATTTACATATTATATGTCGACTAAACTGGTCAAACTATGTGCAGAATCGAGCTTTATGATGTTTTTAACATGTAAAACAATGATCAGCGCGAACAGACAAACCGCCTTCAATTGGTGTTTCTTGGAAAAGACGGTGCCCCAAATCGGCCGCGCGCAATAGAGTGCATGTATTTGAAAGTGACCCGAACATTTTCGCCCGCCAAACGACGAGGACTCGCGGGAATCTCACAATGAACACGCCATTTGAATGCGGGCATCGCGCTGAACACAGACATACTGTTCCCAGATCGGCAGCTGCCTGGGAAGGGTGGGGGCGATGACATCAAAGTTGACCCAACTTTTCTCTTGACAAGAGAGAGTTTGGGAGAAAGGCTGCCCTGAGAGTTCTGCTTTACATACAGACATAATTTAAACGGTTTTAGAAACTTTAGAGTGTTTTCTATTCAATAATAATTATTATATGCATATATTAGCAATTTTGGGAAAAAATATTTTCAGTTTACTATGGGCACGCACTTCCTCCAAAGGGGGCAGTATTGAGGCCTAGTCTTAAGAGGTTAACTGTTTTCCAATGTACGCCTGCTTTTGAACATTATACTCTCTCCTTCTATCTCTCCAGACCCTGAAATTGTTGTTTCTCTTGATGCAGAGAAGGCTTTCGACCAGGTGGAGTGGGATTATTTATTTAAGATTTTTGGAAGATTTGGTTTTGGGTCCAATTTCAGAGTACACACCAACTCTCAACATTTAAAATACTTCACCCTCTCCAGAGGGACGTCTTAAGGGTGCCCTATGTCCCCGCTCCTTTCTGCTCTTGCGATAGACCGCTTTCCTTGGCCTTAAAATGATCACCATCATTCACTGGAATCCACCGAGCTGTTGAAGAGCACAAAGTGTCGCTGAAAGGAGATGATTTACTAGTATATATCACAAATTCACAAATACTAGTATATATAGCAAATTCCCCTTGGAGCCCTGACTTTGTCTGTCGCCCTCTGGTTTTTCCTATTTGTGTGTGAATATAACACACTTTCTGGCTGCCCTCCATAAAACTAACTTTGCAAGTCTAGTCACAAGTTAAAGCAGACTTACAATGCTGGAATAGTCTGCCTCTCTCGTTAGCTGGCAGTATCCATCTGTTAAAATGAACATTTTACCTAGGTTTCTACACCTTTTTCAATGTCTTCTGATCTTTCTGCCGGAATTATTTTTTACCAAGTTGGATAGGCTCATCAGTCATTTTATCTGGGCAGGCAAATCACCTAGGATACGTAGAGCAATACTTCAAAGAAGGAGACAAGATGGAGGATTGGCACTTCCAAATTTACAGCTTTACTATTGGGCAGCTAATATTCAAAAGATTATGGTCTGGTGTAATGCTCCAGGTACCAACTGGTGCTCATTAGAGGCGAACGCCTGCTCTGAAGATCTGGAGACAATTTCGTCAACATGTTAGACTTTCTGCCCCTTCTCTTCTCAGCCCTGTCTGTATCTACCCCCTATCTTTACCCTCCAACTCCACCAGGCTTTTGTGACGTGAGAGAGGTTTGGTGTGTATCAAATATGTATTTTTAGATGGGAGGTTTGTCAGTTTTAATGATCTCGTAGCTAAATCTAATCTGGCTCACTCTAATCTTTTCCACTATTTTCAAGCTTGCAACTTTGTTCGCTCTCATTTTCAAACCTTTCCTCAACTACCTCCAAGACGTTGCTAGAGGAGCTTGTGTCCCTCCCCTGGAGTTGGCAAGGTCTGATTTCTAGATTATATGACACCATGCTGTCCTCTGAACCCTCTCTAATAAACAAAATCAAGACAGACTGGGGTAGTGAACTTGAACTTGACCTTGCAGATGACTGGTGGGAGGAGGCCCTTCTTAGGTTTAACTCCACATCCTCATGAGCTCGGTTGAGTTTCATTTAGTTCACAAGTCTTGCACAGAATTCACTACACCCCCAAAAAGCGTAGTAAATTCCTCCCAGACACGAATGATACGTGATAGATGTTTATTCACTCCGGCAGACCACACCCATGTGTTTTATTCGTGTTATAAGCTGTCTGAGTATTGATCATCCTTTTTTAATACTCTTTCTAAAATTCTAGATATTGACCTGCAGCTTTGTCCTCTAATAGCTACAGTATATTTGGAGCTCCATATTTGTTGCCTCGTCTCACGAAAAGTAAAGTGGACGTTGTAGCGTTTGCCTCCCTCATAACCCGCCAGCAGACTTGTCTTAACTGGAAATCCTTCAAACCTCACATTGCATCATCCGGTTTGAAAGATGTCATGTCTTTTCTACACTTAGAAAAAATTAAATAGACTGAGAGGATGTACTAATACATTTTTCTTGAAATGGCAGCCTTTCATTTCCTTTTTTGAACAGTTGCCTTCTATTGATCAGGAGCAAGGATTATGGCCAACGGGATAGGGGAGGGTGTGGAAAGGAAGGGATAGCATGTTGTTTTATTTGTATGTATATGTGTGTATGTGTACTTGTGTGCATATGTATGTTTATATGTTATTATTTCCATGTATTTTATTTTTGTATGTATGCCACTTTTGTTGATGAAGAGAGGGAGGTGGTTCAATAAGTGTAGGGGGATAAAAGGATGTATCTGTTCAATTTGTAATTTGTATTTCTTTATATGACCAAATAAAATGTATGTAAAAAAATATTTTAAAACTTTATTAATACGGATGCTGTATTCAGGCCTTGTCCATGGACACATGCATGCATCTATTGTAGGTTATCTAACAGTAGAGTTTGAGTGCCTGATGTTGTCATCAGTTTATGTTTTGAGTCCAGTTTACTTATTGTAATGCCATGCATCCAATTTGTAGCTATACAGCTAGCAAACAACGGGGACATAAAGTATGTACTTCCTTACAGCCAATGATTATCCTCATCTACAAGTCAGACGTCTTTCCATGGGCAAATTATTCATATTGGAAATCAAATTAATCGTATTGTTCATGTAAAATCAGAATGAAGATAGTCAAATTCAAACCTGTGATTATAGGATTGTAATGCTCAAAATGGATGCATTCCAAAACTGTTCAAAAATGTATTCATGAAAAATGGTAGAGGTGGCAGAATAGCCCTTACATTACAACCTTGGGTATCTCTCATCCATAGATAACTAGATTTTAGTCCTGCAGGAAGACTCAAGCAGATTGATTTTGGAAAATCATGAATCTTCGCTACAAAGGCTGGCTTACCGGGCTTCATTTCAAGGCTGGGAATCTATCTCAACACCTACCCACCTCTCATATCAGAATTGATGATATCTAACAGAAATGACAAAGAAGCAAAGCATGGAAGTTATCTAACCCAATAATGTGAGAGCCAGCAAGAAAAGTTATTGCAGAGAAATATTATTGGAGATCACTGAATTGTCAATACATTGAAATATAAACGGCATAACGTTTCCAGTGACTGTTGCGAAGAGGAAATATTTGATTGTGGGCTTAGAGGTAAACACAAGATGTTCTTTTGTAAAAAAGGAACCTCTTCTTTCCGAAGGCATGCTGTTCCACTCCAAAGATAAGCCTTGTGGACAGTAAGCTGTTGCATTGTCAGGTTTAGTTTTCAGTAGTATGGGTTAGTATATCAGTTCAACTAACTTTATCAGGTTTCTTTTGGAAAAACAAACCCATATAAGACTTGGAAATTCATTCAGTAGATTCATAATGATTGAATTAAGAGGCTCAAATCTCTTCAGTGTAAGGAAAGTCAGACTTTTTCTTGAAAGATACAGAGATACATAGAGAATAATTCGAGCAACACAACAAAGTCCCACTGGAGCTTGTTTTCAGGCCACCAACTGGATTATTTTTTTCGAAACCCTCCACTGTCTCTGGTGTTTGTGTGACACAATGAATTCAAAAGGTGCATCCCCCACCACACACACACACACACACACAGAAACTCCCCATCTCTGTTGCACCCAGGGGAAGAGTGTGTGTTGGAACTATGTCAATGAAAGGTAGCGAAACACACACTCTGACATATTATAGAGCGTGACTCATTTTGAGGATATATCGCCTCTGACTACAATCAAGCAAATTATCGATTATCCAAATGAGAAAATGTCTTGTCACTAAAGTGGGGTGATTACCTTGCTTTTAGCTCCTGAGAGTAACTCTGAAGAAACCACAATATGAGAAATATCCACCACAGAGTGGTAAAGCACTGTGCGTCCCTCCAATAGACCTGTGAGAGAGACTGATAGAGACATCAGCAGGAGCCATACAGCAACCGGTAAGCACTGTATCAGTTTATTCTAGATATACTGTACACATGATGAGCTGAGAGCAGCCATTCCTTTACATAATGAGTCCTGCCTAAGGTAATAATGGGAAGCCAGAACATCAACCCAAATTAATTTTGATGCCAGGACCCAGACTCCAAACCTAATTCAGTTTCTCCAGAGTACGACGGTGTGCCTTTTATAGATTTCCTATGAGCTGCACTCCCAGTATGCTGACAAAGATGAAGACGCATGGTGTTTTTCCGCCCTCTCTTTGCAGCGGCTAACGTCTGAGTCTCATTGAAAGTCAAGGCCGATGAGGCACTCAGTGCATTCTGAAGCGTTTCTCAGTCAGCTTCATTCAGTAGATTTAGACAAGACTGGATTGAATTGTCAGTCGGTTGGTTCAGGACTGGTCATTAGAGCAAAGGGTTGGTGTTAAGGAAGGAGGCTGACAACTGCTCATCCTGTAGAGAACACAGTGTGAAGCCTAAGGTGCCTTTTTAACCTTAGTATAGCACCTTAGGCTATACTCTGAAGGCTTTATTCCAACATGATGATATGATGAGGCAATTTGTGGTAAGAAATCGTCATTATTATCAAAAAAGCTATGATTCCATGATACATAGATCTAGGTGTGTCACTGCAAAGATAAACTCCTGAAGTCCAGGAATGGAAGTGTGTTGTGTGTAACAGGGAGTGGCAATTGAATGCAAGTTTCACAAGAAAAATCAATTGTTAAAACATTTCTAGCTTGTCTATTTATAGTAAGGTTCTATATTTATTTTCTTAGTCAGCCTTGTGTTCTGTTTTTGTGTTCTTGAACGTAGCTTTGTTTCTTTGTGTTCTTGAACGTAGCCCTGTCTTTCATTTTTGTTCATTGATTTCCCCTGTGTTAGTTACTCATCTGGTCTCATCAGCTCCTTATTTAGTTCAGTTCATTCTGTTTGTGCCTTTGTGAGGTATTGTTAGTTTTGACTCTACTAAGCCTTTTCCTAGCTTGTTTGTGAGAATCAGTTATAGCCTTCAGCCCTAGTTGAGTCACCTGCCTGTTTGCCTACCTGTGTATGACTATTGCCTGCCTGTGACCACGATTCCTGCCTTCTGTGAAGACTAAATAAACACCTGCCGCGCTGTGAATGTGAATCTACCCCTTTTTCTCCCTGACTATTCATTACATTTATGGGTAACAGTGTTGACGTGCTATGCTTGACCCGCTAAGTTTTCCACCACAAAACACCAGAAATGTTCCAAAAAGAGTAGAACCAGCTCACCTGCTTTTATACTATGATTTGACTATTAGATGTAGTTTCAGCTCACGTGCAGCTGGACTACAGAAAAAGGAAGGCCGAAAAAGCCCCCATTGACGGGGCTGTAGTGGAGCGGGTCGAGAGTTTCAAGTTCCTTGCTGTCCACATCACCAACAAACTATCATGGTCCAAACACACCAAGACAGTCGTGAAGAGGGCACGAGCAAACATTTTCCCCCTCAGGAGACTGAAAAGATTTGTCATGGGTCCCTCAAAAATTTCTACAGCTGCACCATCGAGAGCATCCTGACAGGTTGCATCATCGCCTGGTATGGCAACTGCTCAGCATCTGACCGTAAGGGGCTACAGGGGGTAGTGCGTACGGCCCAGTAAATCACTGGGGCTAAGCTTCATGCCATCCAGAACCTATATAATAGGTGGTGTCAGAGGAAAGCCCATAAAATCGTCAGAGACTCCAGTCACCCAAGTCATAGACTGTTTTCTCTGCTACCGGTACCAGAGCGCCAAGTCTAGGACCAAAACGCTCCTTAACAGCTTCTACCCCAAAGCCATAAGACTGTTGAACAATTAATTGAATGACCACTGGACTATTTACATTGACACCCCCCACCCCCTCCATTTGTTTTGTACACTGCTGCTACTCGCTGTTCATCTATGCATAGTCACTTCACCCCACTACATGAAAAAATTACCTCACCTAACTGATGTAACCCCTGTATATGGCCTCATTATTGCTATTTTATTGTGTTACTTTTGATTATTTTCTTACATTAGTTTATTTGGTAAATATTTTCTTAACTCTTCTTGAACTGCACTATTGGTTAAGGGCTTGTAAGTAAGCATTTCACGGTAAGGTCTACACTTTGATGTATTTGATGTAACAGGGTTGACCTAAGAATCAGGGACAGATGTTAATTAATCACTCATCACATGAAATAAATCAAATTACTGTCAAAGTAACAAAATAACTTTACAATGTTGGGATTAAGTGGGTCAAAATCTTCCTACAAGTCCTGACAGGTTTGACATGTCAAAATGCAACATTTTTGCAAGCATTTATTCATATAAAAAAATTGATTTATTAGGATGGCGCATAATTTGCCCAGTATCATCCCGTTTACTGGAGGATTTGGCCGGGGGGGTAGATTTGGCCGGGGGGTAGATTTACTTGGTAGATCAAGCTCTAGCGTCTCCTTGTGGCGGGCCGGGCTCCTGCAGGCTGACTTCGGGTAATAGTGCGGAGGAAGCATGACTCTACCTTCGCCTCTCCCAAGCACGTTGGGGAGTTGCAGCGATGAGACAATTTTGAAATTAGGGAGAAAAAGGGGGTACATTTTTTAAAATTCAATAAAATCAGATTGATTGAATTCTCCATGTCGTCTATATTAAAGGGCACTTCATTTAATATAATATGCTTTTCAAATTCAAAATTGGTGCACCATTTCTACTTAAAATATCAAAGGACACAAAAGGCACTAATTTTGTAGAATGACCCAGGTACACAGAAAAACGTGAAGAGGGAAATTGGAGAAAAAGCACTGCACTGTGTTTGATGAGTGAGGATAAAGAGAGGTCATACAGAGTTCATTTCAGAGAGACACAGTGATATAATTGCACTATGCGCACAAGGTAAGCATATTTATGCACATAATCATCAATACAAGTCACTTTCAGAAGTACGTGTCTGAATCGGGGACCGATCTCTGACAGCGATTAGTTATGCCTGAGTGGGTTTTGCAGAGCCGCCCTCCATCTGTATGCATTGATAAAGTAGAGATAATGTAACGAATGGAATACAGGTCGACTCTCGTGACAAGGTTACACTGTGGCAGGACCAACAGTTGGAGTGGATGGAGGTCACACTAACTGTTTGAGGACATTTTGGGGGGAAATTAAGTAGTTTTATTATAATTGAAGATCAGGGGAGTTTGAAATGTAATATTATGTGGAAAATGTAACACTTCTCAAACATTCAATTGAATAATTTCCAGGTTTCTGCTCTGCAATTTCTCAGGATGTTTAAGTGTCATAGATTGGGACACACCTCCCAATCTATCTACTTGTTTTAATTCCTATAGGTGGCCATTGCATTTAAAGACTGACATCCTGACGACAGTTCCATTGCATATTGACCCAACTCTACATTTGTCCTTGTGAATGACATTAGTTTGAATCTCAACTGCTGTAGATGTAGATATGCTGTTAACTTTCCATTCACTTTCAAGCACTCTGGTTTTTGCTACAACCATTGGAAAAATAGTAATGTGTTGTATGGAAGCATGTTACCTTGGTGGTCTTTTACATGCATTCAACATATTTATGTCGGATGCTTGTTTTACTTTGATGAGTCTTCGAAACAAAAGTCTTTCATCAGCATAAAGCCAGACAACAGGAAGAGTATATTTTAATATGACCAGGTGCTCTTGTTAATGATGTTTAATGACCAGGTTGATTTCTTTTATTTATCTGTTTGGGGTATTTATCCACAAAAAGACACTTGCCAGACAGACCCTGCTTTGTATAACTGAGGGAAAAAGCCAATTTTGAAAAGTGTATATAGCAGCTTTACAAAGCATTTCACTGTTCCCTGTGGGTTATGGGTGTGATTTAACACTACAAAGCTACCATTAGCCTCTCTATCTCTAGTATGGTATATGGTATATAGCAGTGTTTCCCAACTCTGCTCCTCCAGTACCCACAACAGCACACATTTTTGTTATATCTCTACACATTGTGTATGTGACAAATAAAATAGGATTTGATTTGATTTGATTTTTGTGGTTGTAACTTTTTAACTCATCATCAAGCCCTCAATGAGTTGAATCAGGTTTGTCTTGGGCTACAACAAAAATGTGTACTGTTGTGGGTACTGGAGGACTGGATTTTTACTGTTGGGGTACTGGAGGACAGGAGTTGTACTGTTGGGGGGGTGGAGGATTGGGGTTGTACTGTTGGGGGTAATGGAGGATTGGGGATGTAATGTTGGTGTACTGGAGGACTGGGATTATACTGTTGGGGGTACTGGAGGACTGGAGTTGTACTGTTGGGGGTACTGGAGGACTGGAGTTGTACTGTTGGGGGTACTGGAGGACTGGAGTTGTACTGTTGGGGGTACTGGAGGACTGGAGTTGTACTGTTGGGGGTACTGGAGGACTGGAGTTGTACTGTTGGGGGTACTGGAGGACTGGAGTTGTACTGTTGGGGGTACTGGAGGACTGGAGTTGTACTGTTGGGGGTACTGGAGGACTGGAGTTGTACTGTTGGGGGTACTGGAGGACTGGAGTTGTACTGTTGGGGGTACTGGAGGACTGGAGTTGTACTGTTGGGGGTACTGGAGGACTGGAGTTGTACTGTTGGGGGTACTGGAGGACTGGAGTTGTACTGTTGGGAGGACTGGAGTTGTACTGTTGGGGGTACAGGAGGACTGGAGTTGTACTGTTGGGGGTACTGGAGGACTGGAGTTGTACTGTTGAGGGTACTGGAGGACTGGAGTTGTACTGTTGGGGGTACTGGAGGACTGGAGTTGTACTGTTGGGGGTACTGGAGGACTGGAGTTGTACTGTTGGGGGTACTGGAGGACTGGAGTTGTACTGTTGGGGGTACTGGAGGACTGGAGTTGTACTGTTGGGGGTACTGGAGGACTGGAGTTGTACTGTTGGGGGTACTGGAGGACTGGAGTTGTACTGTTGAGGGTACTGGAGGACTGGAGTTGTACTGTTGAGGGTACTGGAGGACTGGAGTTGTACTGTTGGGGGTACTGGAGGACTGGAGTTGTACTGTTGGGGGTACTGGAGGACTGGAGTTGTACTGTTGGGGGTACTGGAGGACTGGAGTTGTACTGTTGGGGGTACTGGAGGACTGGAGTTGTACTGTTGGGGGTACTGGAGGACTGGAGTTGTACTGTTGGGGGTACTGGAGGACTGGAGTTGGGAAACACTGGTCCAAAGAAAATGACACTTGAGCTGGCCCCTACTGAGCAGGCTCTGTGGGATACAGAGGCATGTCCTAAACCACTTATGATTGCCTTTGGAGAGAGCGACAGGCGTTCGCTCCACACAGAGCCTTACATTAGGAATCTGGCCAGGGAATCTGAGACCCCATGGTGGGCAGGATTATTGTAGGCTGTCAATCATAAACGGGGCGGAAACAGTTTCTTATTTGAATCAGGAAGCCCCATGTTAGCTTAGACCAGTCATTCATTTTAATTGCTGCAATCGTGTGATGTCACAATACTGTTAGATACATGCAAAACATTTGGTGACTGATGCTCGTCTTGTAATAAAATCTATTCATAAATGCCTATGGAACCCAGAGAGGGCAGTGCCCACATAAACTACAACATGAAAAACATACATACAGTACCAGTCAAAAGTTTGGACACACCTACGGTACTCAATCAAGTGTTTTCCTTTCATTTTCTAAAATGTTCTACATTGTAGAATAATAGTGAAGACATCAAACTATGAAATAACACACAGGGAATCATGTAGTAAGCAAAAACCTTAGGTGTATCCAAACTTTTGACTGGTACTTTATATGTAACACACATCTCTACATCAATATTTAAACTCTAGCAAATAACTACAATAACCATTATAGGATACTGTAATTGGTGGAGCTGATTGTGTTAAAGGGGAATTTCACCCTGGCTCTGCCACGGCATATAATCATTACTATATTAACATCATTACGTTTTCATCATAAACATCAAAATGATCCAAATCACCAGCTAGAAGTAGCACATTTTCATTTCACCGGTAGATCATTTGTGAGTTTTGTTGACAAACCTTATGCTGTCAGATACCATCGTTTTGTGCCTTACTTTAGTTGTCTATGGGGCTGCTGTGCGTACAGCTTTGCTTCCAACCTAATACCACCTTATTACCTTGAATTACACGTATGCCTTTTCTGTTTTACCCCTAGAGCCTGCGCAGGTTTTCCTGAGTGTCGCCCCATTGTGACCTCTCCAGCTTATATTTAGCAGAATGCATTATGTAACATATGTTGCATTACGTGGTGTTTTGTTGTTTGACTATCGATACCAGTTTTAACTGCTTATAGTGAACCACAAAGGAATTCATAGCGAATGCAGATCCAACCCGCTAAGGTTGATGCGGCGTGCCCACATTCGTGGATAATAGCATTGTGTACATCGAACTAACAACATACAGCAAACTCAGAACTTCTGCAGGCAAGATTTTTTGGGACAATGTTTGTTTTTCACTAACGTTTGTCATAATGCCTTTGTGGTGTTCTGTGACTGGCTGTGCTAATTACAAAGAAGAAGAAAAATGAGTTATCTTTCACATTTCTACCTACCAGAGATTTACCCCGATGCTGCCAATGGCTTGCAGATATCAAGAATAACAGGCTTTACGGTGACCTAAGATTATCAGAGGGATTTTCCAGCTGATGTGATGGGGAATCTATTTCGACGACAGCTGAGAAGTGATGTGATACTAGGGCTGTTGGGGTGACCGTATTACAGTCACACTGGCGGTCACGAGTCATGAAGGCAGTCAAATTCCAAGTGACGTATCAAATCAAATTAAATTAGTCACACGCGGTGAATGCAACAGGTGTAGATCTTACAGTGAAGTGCTTACATACAAGCACCTAACCAACAATGCAGTTAAAAAAATACAAATAAAAAATAACCATAGCGAGACTATATACAGTGGGTACCGGTACAGAGTCAATGTGCGGAGGCACCGGTTTGTCGAGGTAATTGAGGTAATATGTACACTACCGTTCAAAAGTTTGGGGTCAATTAGAAATGTCCTTGTTTTTGAAAGAAAAGCAACATTTTTGTCATTAAAATAACATCAAATTGATCAGAAATACAGTGTAGACATTGTCAATGTTGTAAATTACTATTGTAGCTGGAAACAGCAGATTTTTAAGTGAATATCTACATAGGCATAGAGGTCCATTATCAGCAACCATCACTCCTGTGTTCCAATGGCACGTTGTGTTAGCTAATCTAGGTTTGTCATGTTAAAAGGCCAAGAAACTGAAGATCTCGTACAACGCTGTGTACTACTCCCTTCACAGAACAGCGCAAACTGTCTCTAACCAGAATAGAAAGAGGAGTGGGAGGCCCCGGTGCACAACTGAGCAAGAGGACAAGTTCATTAGAGTGTCTAATTTGAGAAACAGACACCTCACAAGTCCTCAACTGGCAGCTTCATTAAATAGTACCTGCAAAACACCAGTCTCAACGTCAACACTGAAGAGGCGACTCTGGAATGCTGACCTACTAGGCAGAGTTCCTCTGTCCAGTGTCTGTGTTCTTTTCCCCATCTTAATATTTCATTTTTATTGGCCAGTCTGAGATATGGCTTTATCTTTGCAACTCTGCCTAGAAGGCCAGCATCCCAGGGTTGCCTCTTCACTTCACAGAGTATGCTATTCCTTTTGTTCTATTGTCTAAAATAAATAATGAATTCATTGTGAAGGTGTAGGCTATATTATGTGGATTTATTAGACTTTTTAAAATGGCTTGTTGGCTGTTTGTGGAAGCCAGGAGATGCTAAATAGGTTTATGTTAATTAACGGTCAATTACCGTGAGACCAACAGTTATTTGCTTGACAATAACCGGCTGGCGCCACAGCCCTAATGATCATGAATAGATACATGCAGGTATGTTAGAATTCATATTCATATAAATCTCAGACATAAATTACTGCAGATTAAGACCATCCATAGAACGCACTGTAATGAAACAGCAGGGAGCAGGTTTCGAACCCTCGACCTTCTAGCCCGAAGTCCAGCACACTATAGACTGTGCCACAAAAGCATGCTCGAGCAGCAGAGTCGATACCCGCTTTTAGAAACCCAGGATCGTTACACTACTCCCTCCTTTCAAAGAGCGCTCCCTCGCGCTAGCTTTGCAACTCTATGTCTTACAGGAACCCGCTCATCGGCCAAGCACATTCACTGTTGTGGATGCAAGGTCCGATCCCACTTCTGACACCAATGTAATGAAACAACAGGGAGCAGGTCTCGAACTCTCAACCTTCTTGCCCGAAGTCCAGCACACTATAGACTGTGCCACAAAAGCATGCTCGAGCAGCAGAGTCGATACCCGCTTTTAGAAACCCAGGATCGTTACAGTGAAACTGAATTGCATGCACTAGGAAATGTAATTCCTCTGCTGGAGGTGTAAAACACAGAAGGGGACATATTTGCATATGTTATGGTTTTGGGAAGGCTGGCTGAATTCTGGCAGAGTATGTTCTTTTATATCAGCATGTCTACAGATTTTCCCTGTTTTGTTTTGCTTGGAAATGTTGATACTGGAGACTGTTATCAGAAGAAACAGTGTAACCTAGCATTTATAGGGGCCAAGAAATGCATTGCCATTAATAGAAAGGTTGGCTATCCTCCCACAATGTCACAATGGATGGCAAAAATGTCAATTAATTGATCACTAGATTTGATTAATTACCAGATTAATGGGCCACCAGTATACTGGGCAACATTCATATGGTCTGTATGCCTTATATGGAATACAGCAAAACAAAAGGAGTCTGTATTGAAAATATGCCCATGTCAGGGGAGATACCTATTTAGGCAATGACTAGAAGCTGGGCTACTCAGTCCTGGCCATGGGGGTATTCCGTTCTCTGGGTTTTCACTCTGGCCTTAGCCTGACACATCCAAAACCAATAATGAATGTTTCACTAAGATCCTAAAACTGAGTGGGGTCTGTTGGGTTGGGGCGCTGCAGGATGTTGGACCCTTAGGGTGTGATCCAGAAGTGTGATCCATCTGTATTGTATGCAAGTAAAAATAACAGTATTACTGGGCCTATTTTATGAATTATACTGAACAAAAATATAAACACAACATGTAACATTTTCAAAGATGTTGCTTAATCCTCCCCAGACCCCCACCAGGATATGTCCCCCCCACTTCCAAAACCAAAGTTGCACCCTGCCAATCGTCATGAGAACAAAGAGTCTCAGCTTCCCCAGCCCAGCATGCCGAACATCATTGTTAGTGTACAGAAGCCCAAAGCTGATTTTTTTCTCTCACTAATTGGTCTTTTGACCAATCAGATCAGTTCTGAAAGAGATCTGATGTGAAAAGATTTGATGTGATCAAGACCAATTAGTGGAAAAAATATCAGAACTGGACTGCCTGTGTAAACACAGCCAGTGTGGCTCAGCATAAGACCATGTAGAACAGCGGTCTCCAAACCTGTTCCTGGAGAGCTACCCTCCGGTAATGTTTCGCTCAAAACCCCAGTTGTAACTAACCTGGTTCAGCTTAACAACCAGTTCATTATTGGAATCAGGTGCGCTAGATTAAGGTTGGAGTGAAAACCTACAGGACTGTAGGTCTCCAGGAACAAGGTAAAATAATTACATATGAATCTTTTCTATCAAGCTTCCAAATGTATGTTCCTTTATGCATTCACAGCAGATATTTATGTAAGCTGTACAAGGCTCTGTACCATCAAACAGATGCCATTCAGATATCCAAAGAATGGTTGTCAAAATCTAAAATACAGGAGTGTACACTATTTAAGGCGAGCTCAAGACAACTGAGTATTCAACAAGAATGTTATATGGTAAAAGTAACATACAAAAAAATGTGTGCACAGTGTAGTACTGTTCAGTGTGTCCGAGTCTCGCATGTGTAGAGAAACACAACTCTTCAACTCTTCTCTCATTGATCAAGACAGGTGGGTGTCCACCCAAAAGGGCTGCATGTCATGATGACAGAGACCTGTCTCGATCAAATATAGACAAGATCGTGGCGTACACATATTGTAGGATTACTTCATGGTGCAAAAAAATGTTTATTTTAATAGCTGCGCATTTTCTAAATTCAAACTGATCCCTTGAAACTGGACACATTTTATGACACACCGGTTTCCCTGACTTGAGGACGAAGACCGCATCGCTAAGGTTGGTCAACATTCTCTGTGCTACACCAAACTGTACTTGTCCTGTAACTCCCAGTAATGGAACCCATAAATATTTGGTTAAATCACATTCTGGAGTAACAATCTGTAGCTAAGAGAACTTAAATTGCCATTCACAAAGAAACATACAGTAAGAAAATATAGTATGATCAGTATAGTCAAATTCAGTGAATACTTGTAAAGCTGTGGGAGTAGTGTTGTCATGATCGAACTGCCATTCAGCTCTGCTGTAAATCCAGCATAATATCTAATCTCTTGAGAGGGATACAGTTCACCGGATACAGTTCTGCTACAATGACACATACAGGCAGAGGAAGGCACCACACATTATTGTCTGGAAGACAATTTTTAAAAATAAATTGTACTCTCTAAAGCGTAGTCTGGCTTTTTTATGGCGGTCTTGGAGCTGTGGCTTCTTCCTTGCTGAGCGGCCTTTCAGGTTATGTCGATATAGGACTCGTTTTACTGTGGATATATATATACTTTTGTACCTGTTTCCTTCAGCATCTTCACAAGGTCCTTTGCTGTTGCTCTGGGATTGATTTGCACTTTTCACACCAAAGTATGTTCATCACTTGGAGACAGAATGCGTCTCCTTCCTGAGCTGTATGACGGCTGCGTGGTCCCATGGTGTTTATACTTACTTACTATTGTTTGTATAGATGAACGTGGTACCTTCAGGCATTTGGAAATTGCTCCCAAGGATGAACCAGAGTTGTAAAGGTCTTGGCTGATTTCTTTTGATTTTCAAATAATGTCAGGCAAAGAGGCACTGAGTTTGAAGGTATGCCTTGAAATACATCCGCAGGTACACCTCCAATTGACTCATTATGTCAATTAGCCTATCAGAAGCTTCTAAAGGCATCATAACATTTTCTGGAATTTACCAAGCTGTTGAAAGGCACAGTCAACTTAGTGCATGTAATCTTCTGACCCACTGGAATTGTTATACAGTGAATTATATGTGAAATAATCTATCTGTAAACGATTGTTGGAAAAATTACTTGTGTCATGCACAAAGTAGATGTCAAAACTATAGTTTGTTAACAAGACATTTGTGGAGTGGTTGAAAAACAAGTTTTTAATGATTCCAACCTAAGTGTATGTAAACTTCCGACTTCAACTGCACATGGTGATTATGACCAGGAGGACAACCTACAAATTAACAAAGCTTTTGCATTATGAGCTGACATGTTGTCCATCCAATCATAGGATTAGGATCAGAGAATGAACCTAGTGGGTTTTATTGGGGTTGTGCCACAGAGAATTATGGGGGGGTTCTGTGTTGAGACGCTTGGTGAGTTGGTGACATTATTGGATAGAGATTGAAAAGTGATAGTTGAGCATGTTTTTACATTATTCAATTCAAATTAGCTTCTTCAAATTAGAGGAGACTGGGATGGAGATTATAAATTGGTTTCTTGGTTTAGAACTTTATTTTTGTGTCCAGTTAGTAAAATGTATTTCATTTTTCCTTGCTAACTTCTGGAGCAATTACCAGTAGCTATCTAGCTACCAGCTCGGGTGTGCACCGCCAACACAACAGCACATTTTGCTGACTTTTTGTTGATGAACCCCTTTCATTCTTTGGGGTACACGGAGAAGCTGTGAATTAAAACCAAAGGTCAACCTCTGCCTGAGATTAGTTTCATTAAGAAGGATGAAAAGGCGAGGGCGTTCAATACCAATTGGTATATAAAGTATAGCTGGTTAACAGGGAGCCTTTCATCAAGCCGCATATATTGCTGGCCTTGCCTGCTTTTTGGAAAGTCTGAGCCTTGGGAGAAAGAGGGGTACAGTGACCTGAAGAACATCAATCATTTAGCTAAATGGCAAAACAAAATCAAGAGGCATATAAATGCCCAAATCAGATTAATGTTTCTAGGAAAAAGCTGCATTGATCATGACGAAGGTCTGTGTATTCAAACAGTTCAACACAGCGAAAAAATAAGAAGAAACAGGGATGTTCTCAAGCGCCTTATCAACACCACTGTGTTTTTTGGCATGCAAGAATCGGCTTTTAGAGAACACGGACAAGAGGGAAAGTTCCGCTAACAAGCGGAACTACAAGGAGCTTGCAGCGGCAATTGCACATTATGATGCTTTACTTGCTAAACATATAGAACTTTCTACTGTCTTATCTGGGATGTTGAAATCAATTCACATTGATTTGATAGCTTCCATTGCATCATCCATTAAAAGTTAGATTAAAGACAAAGGTTGACGCAGCGCATTTTTTCACGCATTTTCAAGTAGGCTTCCCACTTTCCTCCGGTATGTATTTAGCAAAGATGAAGCAAAAAAAGCCCAAACTAATTCCATAGATGTTGCAGCATCCTAGGCTACACCTAAACATTATACATCTGACATGCTGTATGGGATGAAAACAACACTGTTTTTCAGTCTGATCAACTGTAGGCTACCAATAAGAGCAGATTCACACAGCCTATGTGCGCTGTCCATTTGGTCAGGGTAACTACTGTAATTGGTAACGTTATGTATTTATCATAAATTTGAGTGTCAGGAGAGAATGTGATCAAATATGGTATTATGTTCAAAATTGGGCTAGCTAGGCTGCCTATATGTTTTCAATCCAAATGTATTAACTAGAAAGAATCAATCGAGATAATAGTGATGACAGATGTGAGTTAATTTTGTATAAAGCCTAAAGTTGCTTAGGCCTGCATGATGCAAACATGCATAAAGCAAGCTCAGCCCTGTGAGTTCTATTGTCTATCAGTGTCACGACTTCAGCCAAAGTTGGTCCCTCTCCTTGTTCGGGCGGTGTTCGGAGGTCGACGTCATCGGCTTTCTAGTCACCACCAATCCAAGTTTTATTTTCGTTTTGTTTTGTCTTCATTATACACACCTGGTTTTCATTCCATAACCAATGTTCCTTATTTAACCCTCTGGCTTCCCTTTCTGTTTTGTGAGTGATTGTCATTGTCATGTGGGTTTATTCTTTGTGCTCTGGATAATTGTGTGTCCTGCCCTGTGTCCTGCGCCTGACTCCGCTTATCCATTCACCTAATCGCTGACAATCAGTTGTTGTCTCTGTGTCTGGGTAGAGGAAATCCCCCTCTTATTCTAGTCTAAATATAATCCATTTGAACAAGTATAAGGTTGCTGCAGTTTAACAGGGTTTTCACCCCCCACTACCATTTTCAACCCTCTCCTAACATGAATTGAAGCCACGTCTCATGTGCCCACTCATCCAAGCACTGTGAGTAACCCTATCAATTGTCTCTCATTACTCAATCACATACACAAACACAATCATATTATTACATATTAATGATTTTACTCCTTGCTTGGACTAACTAATTCTTAGCTCTTTTCTCTAACTGTGTAGTGTTGTTTTTTTCGCCACTATGGCCTTTTTATTGCCTTATACCTCCTTACTTCATTTGCAGACACTGTATACAGATTTTTCTATTGTGTTATTGACTGTATGTTTGTTTATCCCATGTGTAACTCTGTGTTGTTGTTTTGTCGCACTGCTTTGCTTTATCTTGGCCAGGTCGCAGTTGTAAATGAGAACTTGTTCTCAACTGGCCTACCGGGTTAAATAAAGGTGAAATAAAATGTATAATTTAAAATTAAAAAGTTAAATTGAAAAAACTACGATTTTTGAAACACACTTTAGCGTCTCTCTGCATTCCGTGCCTATACTGTGCCTATACCTCAATTCCGTGCCTATACCTCAATTGTTCAAGTCACCAGCCTCCACTGGTATCTACCTACTGCCATGTCTATCAGGCATGGTTAGGCAAATATTTTCATAGTAAAAACCAGCTTGGGTTTTTGAGATTGACAACAGTAAATTGTTGTATTATTGTTTCTCCTCACTGTTTGCTTGTAAAGTTGCTGGATATACAATTCGTGTTATTTACATCTTTGGAATCCTGTCTTGCGTCATGCCTATAATTTTGTGAGATTGAAATGCATACATGGTCAAAATCAAAACCAATCTTAACCCTCATCAATTATGTTACATAGCTAGCTAGTACACTTATTTACAGTTGCTGATGTTACATGTTTGCTGACAAGTTAAAATTGTGAGGCATGTCACATAAGTTAGCAGGCACCAGGCTAACTAGCTAGCCAACTCCAGTCATGTGCTGTCATTTGCTGGTAAATCTAGCTGGTGGTAATGTTGTAGCTTGCTGTTACTATCTATATCTACAACTGAAGATGTAGATACAAAAGATCTCCGATTGTAAAACGTGTTCTATTTTTAGTCATAGATATGGCTACCAGTAGTTGTTTAGCTAACTTAGCTAGCTTGTTATGCTAGCATCCTAACTAGCTACCTAGTTAGGTTAGCAAACAGAAACATAATTTAATTTCCCCTCACTGTAACACAGTAAGTAGTATGTTAGCCAGCAATAAAATATGGGTTTCAGTAAAAGTTAGCTAGCGAGGTGGCTTGCAGGAAAAATAACTTACTTAACTAAGCACTCCAAGATGACATAGCAGTCAGATGTCCTTTGTCCTCGTCGTGTCCCGTGTATATATATATATTTACATCTTTCTTCGCATAACTTTTATATATTTTATTTTCCAAAAACTCAACTTCAAAACACTCTCCTGCAACCCGCCTCACCAATTTAAAAAATAGTATTATTTACATCCACAATAGAAGCTAGCCAGAAGCTAGCGAGGAGCTAACCAGAAGCTAGCCAGAAGCTAGCCAGTTTACTGGCTAATGTTAATATTCAGCTAACCATAGTTGATGGACATCAGCTATTCTTTAGCTCGAAAAGCTATCACCAGTTTTGTACAATGCGACTCAGCTCAGAACATACCGGACCTATTTTTCTCGCCATATCCCCGGATTTCAACCGAAAGCTCTGGACATTTACACCTGGATCTCGCAGCTAGCTAGCTGCTATCCGTGTGACTATTGGCTAACGTCGATCCCGGAGAAAACATAAATTATTCCGGAGCTAGCCAGCTGAAGAGTTCCATCAGCCGGGCCTTCCACCCACCGGGCCTTCACGACTGGACTACCGATGTTATCTGCCCGAGGGAGTTATCCAACTGGCCCCTCTGTCGCGACGTTCCCAGGACGCCCATCTGCAGCACGCTAATCGTTAGCTGTCTTATCGGCTGCTATCTGAATAGGTCTATCGGACAATTTTTCTTGGGTCACTATATGTATTTTTCCAATTGGATTGATCCCCTCTACCACACGGAACCCCACTAATCTACCGATGGAAACACACGAGGTAGCTAAAAACAGACCTCCATCCTATGCTAGCTTGCTATCGATGGCCCGGCTAGATGTCTGAATCACCGTAGAACTTCTAGCCCTGCTCATTTTACCTTATCCATCCTTTCAGTTCCACCACCCACACATGCGATGACTTCACCTGGTTTCAATGATGTTTCTAGAGACAATATCTCTCTCATCATCACTCAATACCCAGGTTTACCTCCACTGTATTCACATCCTACCATACCTTTGTCTGTGCATTATACCTTGAAGCTATTTTATCGCCCCCAGAAACCTCCGTTTACTCTCTTTTCCGGACGTTCTAGACGACCAATTCTCATGACTTTAAGCCGTACCCTTATCCTACTCCTCTGTTCCTCTGGTGATGTAGAGGTGAATCCAGGCCCTGCAGTGCCTAGCTCCACTCCTATTCCCCAGGCGCTCTCTTTTGATGACTTCTGTAACCATAATAGCCTTGGTTTCATGCATGTTAGAAGCCTCCTCCCTACGTTTGTTTTATTCACTGCTTTAGCACACTCTGCCAACCCGGATGTTCTAGCCGTGTTTGAATCCTAGCTTAGGAAGACCACCAAAAATTCTGAAATCTTCAACCCTAGCTACAACATTTTCAGACAAGGTAGAACGGCCAAAGGGGGCGGTGTTGCAATCTACTGCAGAGAGCCTGCAGAGTTCTGTCCTACTATCCAGGTCTGTACCCAAACAATTTGAACTTCTACTTTTAAAAATCCACCTCTCTAAAAACAAGTCTCTCACTGTTGCCGCCTGCTATAGACCACCATCTGCCCCCAGCTGTGCTCTGGACACCATATGTGAACTGATTGCCCCCCATCTATCTTCAGAGCTCGTGCTGCTAGGCGACCTAAACTGGAACATGCTTAACACCCCAGCAATCCTACAATCTAAGCTTGATGCCCTCAATCTCACACAAATTATCAATGAACCTACCAGGTACCACCACAAAGCCGTAAACACAGGCACCCCCCTAGATATCATCCTAACCAACTTGCCCTCTAAATACACCTCTGCTGTTTTCAACCAAGATCTCAGCGATCACTGCCTCATTGCCTGCATCCGTAATGGGTCAGCGGTCAAACAACCTCCACTCATCACTATCAAACGCTCCCTGAAACACTTCAGTAAGCAGGCCTTTGTAATCGACCTGGCCGGGGTATCCTGGAAGGAGATTGACCTCATTCAGTCAGTAGAGGATGGCTGTTTTTTTAAATGCCTTCCTCACCATCTTAAGTAAGCATGCCCCATTCAAGAAATTTAGCTCTTGGTTCTCTCCAGACCTGTCTGCCCTGTTCTGCATTAGCATCGAACAGCCCCCGTGATATGCAACTTTTCAGGGATGCTAGAAACCAATATACACAGGCAGTTAGAAAAGCCAAGGCTAGCTTTTTCAAGCAGAAATTTTCTTCCAGCAACACAAACTCAAAAAAGTCCTGGAACACTGTAAAGTCCATGGAGAATAAGAACACCTCCTCCCAGCTGCCCACTGTACTGAGGATAGGAAACAATGTCATCACCGATAAATCCACTATAATTGAGAATTTCAATAATCATTTTTCTACAACTGGCCATAATTTCCACCTGGCTACCCCTACCCCGGTCAACAGCACCGCACCACCCACAGCAACTCGCCCAAGCCTTCCCCATTTCTCCTTCTCCCAAATCCAGTCAGCTGATGTTCTGAAAGAGCAGCAAAATCTGGACCCCTACAAATGAGCCAGGCTAGACCATCTGGACCCTTTCTTTCTAAAATGACCTGCTGAAATTGTTGCAACCCCTATTACTAGCCTGTTCAACCCCTCTCTTTTGTGTCTTCTGAGATTCCTAAAGATTGGAAAGCAGCTGCGGTCATCCCCCTCTTCAAATGGGGGGACACTCTTGACCCAAACTGCTACAGACTTATATCTATCCTACCCTGCCTTTCTAAAGTCTTCGAAAGCCAAGTCAACAAACAGATTACCGACCATTTCGAATCGCACCATACCTTCTCCGCTATGCAATCTGGTTTCAGAGCTGGTCATGGGTGCACCTCAGCCACGCTCAAGGTCCTAAACGATATCTTAACCGCCATCGATAAGAAACAATACTGTGTTGCCGTATTCATTGAGCTGGCCAAGGCTTTCGACTCTGTCAATCGCCACATCCTCATCGGCAGACTCGACAGCCTTGGTTTCTCAAATGATTGCCTCGCCTGGTTCACCAACTACTTCTCTGATAGAGTTCAGAGTGTCAAATCGGAGGGCCTGTTGTCCGGGCCTCTGGCAGTCTCTATTGGGGTGCCTCAGGGTTTAATTCTTGGACCGACTCTTCTCTGTATACATCAATTATGTCGCTCTTGCTGCTGGTGAGTCTCTGATCCACCTATATGCAGATGACACCATTCTGTATACTTCTGGCCCTTCTTTGGACACTGTTAACAACCCTCCAGACGAGCTTCAAGGCCATACAACTCTCCTTCTGTGGCCTCCAATTGCTCTTAAATACAAGTAATACAAGTAAAACTAAATGCATGCTCTTCAACCGATCGTTGCCTGCACCTGCCCGCCCGTCCAACATCACTACTCTGGATGGTTCTGACTTAGAATATGTGGACAACTACAAATACCTAGGTGTCTGGTTCGACGGCAGGGTAGCCTAGTGGTTAGACTGCAGGGTAGCCTAGTGGTTAGAGCATTGGACTTGTAACCGGAAGGTTGCAAGTTCAAACCCCCGAGCTGACAAGGTACAAATCTGTCCTTCTGCCCCTGAACAGCCAGTTAACCCACTGTTCCTAGGCCGTCATTGAAAATAAGAATTTGTTCTTAACTGACTTGCCTGGTTAAATAAAGGTCAAATAAAAAAAATAAAAAGACTGTAAATTCTCCTTCCAGACTCACATCAAACATCTCCAATCCAAAGTTAAATCTAGAATTGGCTTCTAGAATTTCGCAACTTCACTCATGCTGCCAAACATATACCCTTGTAAAACTGACCATCCTACCGATCCTCGACTTCGGCGATGTCATTTACAAAATAGCCTCCAATTCCCTACTCAATAAATTGGATGCAGTCTATCACAGTGCCATCCGTTTTGTCACCAAAGCCCCATATACTACCCACCACTGCAACCTGTAAGCTCTCGTTGGCTGGCACTCGCTTTATACTCATCGCCAAACCTACTGGCTCCAGGTCATCTGCTAGGTAAAGTCCCCCTTATCTCAGCTCGCTGGTCACCATAGCAGCACCCACCTGTAGCACGCGCACCAGCAGGTATATCTCTTTGCTCACACCCAAAACCAATTCTTCCTTTGGCTGCCTCTCCTTCCAGGTCTCTGCTGCCAATGACTGGAACAAACTACAAAAATCTCTGAAACTGGAAACGCTTATCTCCCTCACTAGCTATAAGCACCAGCTGTCAGAGCAGCTCACAGATTACTGCACCTGTACATAGCCCATCTATAATTTAGCCCAAACAGCTACCTCTCCCCCTACTGTATTTATTTATTTTGCTCCTTTGCACCCCATTATTTATATCTCTACTTTGAACATTCTTCCACTGCAAATCTACCATTCCAGTGTTTTACTTGCTATATTGTATTTATTTACTTTGCCACCATGGCCTTTTTTTTGCCTTTACCTCCCTTATCTCATCTCATTTGCTCACATTGTATATAGACTTATTTTTCACCAACATAGAAAAACAAACCTAGAACCCCACATAGAAATAATAAACTAGACTAGCACCCCTGACCTACTCTACCATAGAAAATAAGGACTCTCTATGGTCAGGACGTTACAATAGGAACATCGCTGAAAGACATCCAATGGCTCTATCGAACAAGGACAACCATATCTACACGCTCAAAAATGTATAGTGAGATCGGTATAACATAGAGCCTTCGATAAATGCCACAAAGCAGGACCCCATCAATCAATACACCAGAAGCCATCATACGCTGTATCATTCAGCACTCAAAGCACAGACCTGCCTTCCTCCTGGGCAATTATGTGTGAAACACATCTCACTACACATCTCACTGTCCTAGAAATGCTTCGGACATGATGTAAACGAGCCAAGCTTTCCCCAGGGTAAAATTCCCCTTTAAGTCAAACCAAAGTCGGTTCACTTGCTGAGTTGACTAAATAGATTTCCAGCAATGGGAATGTCAATAATTAAACATTGTGATGGCCAAGACCTTCTCCTTTCTCAGCGTGTGTGCTATGGGCTGATTAGCAATTGTGTATTTGATCTTAAGTCCAGAGCTGGCTAACTTAATCAATCTGTTGGGGTGAGGATCGAGGATCACACCATCTGAAGTCTCTATGTTTCTCTCTCGGTCTTGGTCTCTCAATTCCATTCAATTCAATTCAAGGGGCTTTATTTGCATGGGTAACATATGTTTACATTGCCAAAGCAGGTGAAGTAGATACTAAATGAAAGTGAAATAAACAATAAAAATGAACAGTAAACATTACACTCACAGAAGTTCAAAAAGAATAAAGACATTACAAATGTCATCTTGTGTATACAGTTGAAGTCGGAAGTTTACATATACCTTAGCCAACTACATTTAAACTCAGTTTTTCACAATTCCTTACATTTAATCCTCAGGATCACCACTTTATTTTCTTTCATCACATTTTTTTAGTTTTAATGACTCAAACATAAATGTATGTAAACTTCCTACTTTAACTGTATATACAGTGTTGAAACGATGTGCAAATTGTTAAAGTACAAAAGGAAAAATAAATAAACATCAATAATGGTTGTATTTACAATGGTGTTTGTTCTTCACTGTTTGCCCTTTTCTTGTTGCAACAGGTCACAAATCGTGCTGCTGTGATGGCATGCTGTGGTACTTCACCTAGTAGATATGGGAGTTTATCAAAATTGGGTTAATTTTCCAATTCTTTGTGGATCTGTGTAATCTGAGGGAAATATGTGTCTCTAATAATGTCATACATTTGGCAGGAGGTTAGGAAGTGCAACACAGTTTCCACCTAATTTTGTGGGCAGTGTGCACATAGTTTGTCTTCTCTTGAGAGCCAGATTGGCCTACGGCGGCCTTTCTCAATAGTATAGCTATGCTCACTGAGTCTATACATAGTCAAAGCTTTCTTTAAGTTTGGGTCAGTCACAGTGGTCAGGAATTCTACCACTGTGTACTCTCTGATTAGGACCAAATAGAATTCCGACTTGCTCTTTATTTTTTGGTTAAATCTTTCCAATGTGTCAAGTAATTATCTTTTTGTTTTCTCATGATTTGGTTGGGTCTAATTGTGTTGCTGTCCTGGGGCTCTGTGGGGTCTGTTTGAGTTTGTGAACAGAGCTCCAGGACCAGCTTGCTTATGTGACTGTTCTCCAGGTTCATCTCTATGTTGGTGATGGCTTTGTTATGGACGTTTTGGGAATCGCTTTCTTTTAGGTGGTTGTAGAATTTTTAACGGCTCTTTTCTGTATTTTGATAATTAGTGGGTATCGGCCTAATTCTGCTCTGCATGCTTTATTTTGTGATTTATGTTGTACACTGAGGATATCTTTGCAGAATTCTGCACGCAGTCTCAATTTAGTGTTTGTACCATTTTGTGAATTCTTGGTTGGTGAGAGGACCCCAGACCTCACAACCACAAAGAGCTATGGGGTTTTATAACTGATTCAAGTATTTTTTGCCAGATCTCTGTCTTTTCCTGGCTGAGATTGGCAGGAGGGCGAGAAAAGGTCTGACTCGTAATCAGCATAGTGCGGGGCCATCTCAGAGCACCACACGCACAAACAGATACACACGGATACACACATGGCTATACACACACAGCTATGAACAGATATATAGACACGACTACACACACACATGGATAAGGGCAAACACATACTTACATTTTGTGTGTGTGTGTGTACGAGTTAAGAGGGTGCCTCTACATTATTTCCAGCACAGAGCATGCAAATGTTTCTGAATTGGGACAGGAGAACTGCACTGCATTTAGTAAACACTTTCACACTGTGGATGTGCACTAAGAATAAGTAAACCTCAGGAAACCTCCACTGTGAATATTCCATCTCTATGTGAATGGCCAAGCCATCATGCTGCAAGCCTACAGTAAATAGCACTTGTCCCATTACATTCAGGCCAAGCCACCATTCTGTTCCTACTGAACGATACAACACTCACACTTCGGAAAACACTTCAGGTGTCGCCTCTCTGCCTCCTCTTCTGTATGTGATTTTAACTCATACTTTAGGTCTGCCTTGACTTAATAATGCAAGGCCGGTATGTAGGTGAAAACAGTGTGAGGAGGAAGTAGAGGAGGTGTTAATGTGTGTGTGTGCCTATGCGTGCGTACGTTCATGCATGCATGTATGTTCGAGTGTACAGTATGTGTGAGTGTGCGTTCTCATCTGTAAGTGTGTGTGTGTGTGTCAACAGCACTCAACCACAATCTCTTCGTCAGGCAGAGATATCTCTACTCGCGCCCTGTCAAGGTTATCTATAGTGTACATACATTTCCAACTCATCCAGTTACTTTGAATATAAATTATATTTTGCAATTACATGTAGTACCTGAGTGGTTGGAGGGAGAAAATTTTAATATAGAAAAACACACCCAAACACAATCTGCATATACTCAAACAGAATTAATTTCAAATGAATCAGTTCATTATTTTCATATAAAAACAAAAATGAACAATGGAAACAAGAACAAAAGAGAGAAACAGAGACGCACTGAGAGCATGACAAAATAAAAGGGGATGAATACTCTTTCTATTGCTCTACTTGGCCCTGAGCAGTGCGCTGGGGAGAAGGGATGACTCTCATTCATCCATCCTAGAGCAGACAGAGTATCTCACTGGCCGGAGAGAGGGACGGAGAGAGGCCCTCATCCTTCACAGGCAGCCTGGACCTGTAGATCATCCACTGTGTGTGTGTGCGAGTGCGTGTACAATCATGGTGTTTTTAGCATCTGTATACACTGAGTGTCCAAAACATTAGGGTAGCCTAGTGGTTAGAGTGTTGGACTAGTAACCGTTGGACTAGTAACCGGAAGGTTGCAAGTTCAAACCCCTGAGCTGACAAGGTACAAATCTGTCGTTCTGCCCCTGAACAGGCAGTTAACCCACTGTTCCCAGGCCGTCATTGAAAATAAGAATTTGTTCTTAACTGACTTGCCTGGTTAAATAAAGGTAATATATATATATATATATACAATAAAAATAGACTGACCAGCTAAATCCAGGTGAAGCCTTTTTGTTATGACTTGTTAAATCCACTTCAATCAGTGTAGATGAAGGGAAGGATACAGGTTAAAGAAGGATGTTTAAGCCTTGAGACAATTGAGACATGGATTGTATGTGTGTGCAATTCAGAGGGTGAATGGGCAAGACAAAATATTTAAATGCCTTTGAATGGGGTATGGTAGTACAGTAGGTGCCAGGCGCACCGGTTTGAGTGTGTCAAGAACTATAAGACTGTTGGGTTTTTCACGCTCAACTGTTTCCCGTGTGTATCAACAATGGTTCATCAACCAAGGGACATCCAGCCAATTTGACACGACTGTAGGAAGCAATGGAGTCAACATGGGCCAGCATCCCTATGGAACACTAAAGACACCTTGTACAGTCCATTCCTCTGTGAATTGAGGCTGCTCTGAGGGCAAAAGGAGGTGCAACTCAATATTTGGAATGTGTTCACAATGTTGTGTACACTCAGTTATATATTAGTGTATTTTTAATAAAAGCAAAATGATGTGGTAAATATCTGTAGGCATACATCATGACTAATGGAACTTCAAACTCATGACCCACTCCACTACAGTCCTGTCAATGTGAATTGGGGTGTGTTTGGCCATCTTTTTCCTGTAGTCCACGATCAGCTCCTTTGTCTTGCTCACATTGAGGGAGAGGTTGTTGTCCTGGCACTACACTGCTAGGTCTCTGAACTCCTGCCTATAGGCTGTCTCATCGTTGTTGGTGATCAGGCCTACCAGCGTTGTTTCGTCAGCAAACTTAATGATGACGTTGGAGTCGTGCTTGGCCACACAGTTGTGGGTGAACAGAGAGTACAGCCAACTATATATTATCCGTGTCATCATTCAGCCACGACTCGGTGAAACATAAGATATTTCCGTTTTTAATTTCTTGTTGGCAGAAGGGTCTCGGATGGAGCTCATCCAGTTTATTCTCCAGTGATTACATGTTGGCCAATAGAACAGATTTTAGAGGCGGATTACCCACTCGAATTCTCACAAGGCACCCGGATCTGCTCCCCCTGTATTTCCTTCATGTGAATGATGGGGATTTGGGCCTTGTCTGGGAGCAACATTTTATTTATTTATTTATTTATTTATTATTTCACCTTTATTTAACCAGTTAGGTTAGTTGAGAACAAGTTCTCATTTACAACTGCGACCTGGCCAAGATAAAGCAAAGCAGTGTGAACAGACAGCAACACAGATTTACACATGGAGTAAACAATAAACAAGTCAATAACACAGATTTTTTTAAATATTTTTTTTATGAGTCTATATACATTGTGTGCAAAAGGCATGAGGAGGTAGGCGAATAATTACAATTTAGCAGATTAACACTGGAGTGATAAATGATCAGATGGTCATGTGCAGGTAGAGATACTGGTGTGCAAAAGAGCAGACTCATTAAATAAATATCTTTGTCCAGTTTGAGGTGAATAATCGCTGTTATGATATCCAGAAGCTCTTTTCGGTCATACGGGACAGTAGCATCAACATTATGCACAAAATAAGTTACACACATTACAAAAAAACCACACAAAACAGCATAATTGCTTAGGAGCCCGAAAAACGGCAGCCATCCCCTCCGGCGTTTTGTGACAAAACAAGTAATGGTACAATGATTCTTTACATTACACATCTAAACCGCTGTGAAATATATTTTCAAAAACAAAAAATAATGTATTTTCAGCTGCTTGAAGCTGGTGTACAAAACTTAAAATAAAAGAAGCATGAAAGTATTGCACATAGAACAGATCTACTGCTTCTTAGACTGGCATTCAATGCAAATGAACATATCTATAACTCACAGATCATCGCCCAAAAGTTGACATACTGCAGATTTAAGGATGTAGTTTATATCTGGGATTAAAGAGCTACAGTATGGACTTTGTAGTTACTTTACAAAAAAAGGCATTTCTGTGATAACATCCTACATGTACACATTCTGTACATGCACAAAGAGGAGTTTTGAAATCAGGGACATATTTCTGAGCAGACTGGACTGTTCCTGTGTGGTTCCCCTCTCCCCTCTGGTCTATGTTCCAATCTGTTCTGTGTCTCCAATCTGGGCTGTGCCGTGGCGGAGATCTTTGTGGGCTATACTCAGCCTTGTCTCAGGAGATTAAGTTGGTGGTTGAAGATATCCCTCTAGTGGTGTGGGGGCTGTGCTTTGGCAAAGTGGGTGGGGTTATATCCTTCCTGTTTGGCCCTGTCCGGGGGTGTCCTCGGATGGGGCCACAGTGTCTCCTGTCCCCTCCTGTCTCAGCCTCCAGTATTTATGCTGCAGTAGTTTGTGTCGGGGGGCTAGGGTCAGTTTGTTATATCTGGAGTACTTCTCCTGTCCTATTCGGTGTCCTGTGTGAATCGAAGTGTGCGTTCTCTAATTCTCTCCTTCTTTCTTTCTCTCGGAGGACCTGAGCCCTAGGACCATGCCCCAGGACTACCTGACATGATGACTCCTTGCTGTCCCCAGTCCACCTGGCCATGCTGCTTCTCCAGTTTCAACTGTTCTGCCTTACTATTATTCGACCATGCTGGTCATTTATGAACATTTGAACATCTTGGCCATGTTCTGTTATAATCTCCACCCGGCACAGCCAGAAGAGGACTGGCCACCCCACATAGCCTGGTTCCTCTCTAGGTTTCTTCCTAGGTTTTGGCCTTTCTAGGGAGTTAGCCACCGTGCTTCTACACCTGCATTGCTTGCTGTTTGGGGTTTTAGGCTGGGTTTCTGTACAGCACTTTGAGATATCAGCTGATGTACGAAGGGCTATATAAATACATTTTATTTGATTAAACTGCCCATTGTTGTGCCTTTGATATGACTGGGGAAAGAGTTCTGAATGCAAACGTGATCTGTTTGTTATCATTCCCTCACTGGAGGTCAGGAGAAATTAAAATGACGCTTGCAGACACACCATGGATGAAGTCCAGGATAAATGGCTATCTAATTCATTTCCAGTGCATACGGCAAATGCCTGTTCTGGTCATTTCTACAAGTTTAGCATCATTGGAGACCTTAGTCAAGGCTAAAACAAAACCATCTTGCTTTGCTCACATCCACAAATGAAACGTAATGCTGTCAGCCCCCATCTGGCCCGCTCCCGTTTCCCATACTTAGTACTTAGTCCAAGGTGAAATATGAAATGCAAGGGCATCACTCCAGAGAAATATACACAAAGGGTTCCGGTTATGGTTTACTGATTTAACTCTCTTTGCACCAAAATAAAATATACAATACGTGGCGGCAAACAACGCAGCAAATGAAGTTAAGTCTGACGACAAACAGCATTAGACAAGACAATACATGTGGATTATGAAAGGGGAGGGCGGTGGATAGGGGCACATTCACAATGGAATATGTAATGTGCCATTGTCTGAATAAAATGCATACAAACAAGATTATACAGTCAATTTATCAGCGGATACTGATTGTGACAACGACACCCAGTTGAAATTACAACTGCCTAGTAACACCTCTTGTATATCTGTTTCTCTTTTCTTTTTCTCCACCAAACAGAGAGATTGCACTGTGCTGCGGGCCTAATTGGGGTGACTGGGCTCATCAACACCTCCAACGATCTAACGATGTCTTGACATCTCCACAGCCCATATGGGAATAACACTTGCACACAATGTGAAATGTGGTCAATGTGGGAAAGAGAGAAAATCCTTTCTAATTTATCGCGGCTTTATTGCTTGTTAAGCCTAATGGGCTGTACACTTCTAGAAAAAAGGGTTCCGAAAGGGTTACTTGGCCATCCCCATAAGAGAGAACTTTTTGGTTCCAGGTATAACCCTTTTTGGTTCTAGGTAGAACCTAGAAAGGGTTCTACAACCACCTGTATCCAAAAAGGGTTATTCAAAGGGTTCTTCTATAGGACAGCTGAAGAACCCTTTATAGTTCTAGATAGCACCTTTATTTCTAAGAGTGTACAGTTGTTTATTATTTACTAGCTGGCTCATCCACCTCATCTTCCTCTGCATTTAAGAAGGAAACACCTTCACCTAACATGTTGCCCTGCGGGGGAGGCAGAGTGTGTGTGTGTGTGTGTGTGTGTGTGTGTGTGTGTGTGTGTGTGTGTGTGTGTGTGTGTGTGTGTGGGGGGGGTTTGACTTCCAGGTATGGCACAGGCTCACTCAGTTCTGATCGATCCACTCCCGGTCACTTTGACAGACAGAGAAGGAGAGAGAGAAAGGGAAAGAGTGAGAACATAGAGGCTTCTGGGGGTTTGTGACGTGAAACAGGTCGTATTGCCCGAGGCAACCCAGGTGTTTATTACAGATCACACAAAAATAAACCCCTCAGAGGTGTGTTTCTGAAAGGTTCTGAAAGGTTCTTTCATTTAGTGATCATTCTGTTTTAGCTGTGAGAGGTGCAAGATGCATTACTCTGTAAATTCTAGCTTACCATTTATGTATTTTGGGGTTTTACTATGTAATTAGTTATCACCAGGTGTGCATTTTTATTTTGTAAGTAGTTGAACTTGACCTGTTCACAATTTGGATGCTTTTCCAAGGTCATTTTAACAGAAATAAATCACATTATGTAACCTATGCTGTCTGGTGGTGGAAAACCATTCCACTTTGTTCACCCATTCTTATCTCATTACACCTGTGCAAAAATAGAGCATAATGTTTTCTTACACGGCATGATTGGGTGGCATCACAAGTACCAGCAAAAGTAAGAATGCCACCACGGCTGCATTCCGTCACTATGTATACTGTATGGGTGCAGCCCAACTTCAAAAACTGCATTGAAACCTCTCCCACCCTCAAACCATCCACATCCCTTTCTCCCCCACCCTTTTGCTCGAATGCAGACCTATGCAGACCAATGGAAAAGGAGTTCAGGCTCACAGAATACCAAGGCAGGATCAAAGCTGTAGGAGCAAGAGAAGCAGGCTGTAGCTATAACCACTTTACCCAAATTTAACAGTCAGCAAAGACTGAGGGAGGCAGGCAGGCAGACAGGCAGAGAGATACAGTATACAATGGCTCAACAGGCACACTACTGAAGAAGCACATTTACCCTGTTGAATGTATTCAAATATCAAATCACTGGCCACTTTAATAAATGGATCTCTAGCCACTTTAAGCAATGCCACTTTAAAAATGTTAACATATCTTACATTACTCATCTCATATGTGTATACTGGTATATACTGGTATATACTATACCTTATACCATCTATTGCACCTTGCCTATGCCACTCGGGCCATCGCTCATCCATATATTTATATGTACATATTCTTATTCCATCCCTTTTGATTTGTGTGTATTAGGTAGCTGCTGGTGAATTGTTAGATTACATTTCCGCTACACTTGCATTAACATCTGCTAACCATGTGTATGTGACCAATACAATTTCAAATATCCTGTTGAATGCATGAAATGCACTGTCAAGGATACATTGGTATTTACTGTGCATGTGCGGGTGAGTTGGCTTTTTAAAATGATGTATAACGCTTTTGTGAGTGGATAAACATGCTTTCAGGACTGGAACGAACATGTATTTGGATTATTATTTCTCATGCCTGCACCTTTTGCTTGGTTTCATAACAACAACACCATGGGCTCTATTTTCGCATGGCGTAAAGGCGGCGCTTCTGTCAAACGCACGTACGTTTACAATTTCATAATTTAAAAACTGCCGCACTGGCATTTTCCAGTCCTAACGCTAGGTTCTGCAATTTACCTGTCTTATATCAGCTCTATTGCGCGCAGATGGGAGGGGTTGAAATATTTGAGGTGTGTCCTTAAAAACATTATCCAATTTCAGGCAGCGCTGATAGGAATATTTAAGACCAATCAAAAGTTGGTTTTAGCGGTAACACAGTTGTTTATGACATTCCTTTTTACAGCGGAAACGCAGCCTATCCAGCCGTGACGCACACTGCTCATTTGTGCATGGAACAAGATAGCCTAATTTGGTTCCTGTATACTTACTATTTAGAAACATAAAAAATAAATAAATACAAAATGATTTTGTTTTATTTGGTTAAAATCCAAGCATAGCCTTCCCTCTCAATAAAAAATGTTTTTGTCCTCCCCAATGCAATCGTTAAGTAGTCAAGAATGTTTGATAAAGGGTTTGGCTCCTGAAATACATTTTAATCACCAAAGCTTTATTAAAATATAAAGTTTGATAGGAGTAAAACAGTGAGCTGACATTCCCTTTTGTTTTGTAAGAAGTCACACATTACTTTAGCTTGCAGGTCCCATTTTGGACATGCATAAAACCCCTCCATTATCTAGGCCATGTGTCCATGCCCATCATGAAACGCAAGATGAGAACCTTGTTTTAATTTTATTACAATCAATGTTTTTAGAATGATTCACCTTCCTGGTTTCACTGTTACAACATGGCTTGCATGCAATACTGGGGATGTGTGAATGCGATCTGATCTGTAAAATAGTTCTGATTATATTCATAAATCATTTTTTGGGAGCATTATAGCAGACATTCTCCCCTTTTCTGTATATTAGATCGTTGTCCAGCTAATGTGAAAAGTTTGGATGTGTGTAAAACTCCCCAGAATCTGCGTTGTTTTAATTTTATATGCCCACTGGGGTAAGTGATGGTGCCTGTAAATTTGACTTAGCTTATTTAAAGAAGCTGTTCTTTCGTTTGTTTAGAAATAGTTAATTCTGTTTTTAGGCCTTATCAATAATGAATTTAATGTTGCTTATTGACAATGTTTGGCATGTCCATGCTCAGCAATAATACAATTTACAGTAGGCCTAGCCCCAAGTCAGTGTGAATGCTATTGAAGCCATGCAACTACTTAGAACAATGTTTACTGCAAATGGGTTCAAGTTAACTTATTTAGCAAAGATACTATAGGTCTATATTTTGTTACTCCGTTTCTGTAAGGCAAACTATAACAGACAAACATTGGAATTGGAGTTGACTCCAAGGCCAAACATAAAAGACAGTAAATACACAACTTGAAGCAACCACATATTTCGCCATGGAGCGCTTTCTGATTGGTCAGTGAGGGGCCAAGCCTTGACACAACCACAACTTGTTTATTCATCACAACCCAGGCCTTTTTCGCCAATGCCAGCAAGTGCACCGACAATTGTCATGGTGTAAATAGCAAAAATATTTTTGACACAGCACTGATCCTATAGCTCTACCGCCTGTGCTTAGATTTATTCAAATAGACCACCAAGTCTCGTTACTATACTGAACAAAAATATAAAAGCAACATGCAACAATTTCAAATATTTTACCGAGTTACAGTTCATATCAGGAAATCAGTCAATTTAAATAAATAATGCCCTAATCATAGGCTCACCCACTTGGCAGCCAGGCCCAACCACTGGGGAGCCAGGCCCAGCCAATCAGAATGACTTTTTCCCCACAAAAGGAAACAGCTCTGGTGGACATTCCTGCAGTCAACATGCCAATTGCACACTCTCTCAAAACATGATACATTTGTGGCATTGTGTTGTGTGACAAAACTGCACCTTTTAAAGTGTCCTTTTATTGTCCCCAGCACAAGGTGCACCTGTGTAATGATCATGTTGTTGAATCAGCGTTTTGGTATACTACTGTACACCTGTCAAGTGGATGGATTATCTTGGCAAAGGAGAAATGCTCACTAACAGTGATATAAACAAATTTGTGCCCGAAATGACCAAAACTTTACATGTTGCGTTTATATTTTTGTTCAGTATAGATAGAAATAAAATCATACTCCATACTCCATTATCAAAAGCACTTTAATAAAGCAGATGCAAAGTATCAAAAAATAATGCACACAGTACTTTGCATACACCCCTTCATTTTCCCCACATTTTGTTGAGTTACAGCCTGATTTTTAAATTATTACATTTATATTTAGTGTCACTGAGCGACACATGATACCCAATCATTTCAAAGTCTAATTTTGTTTGTACTGTAGAATTTTTTTTTTATTCATAAAAAATGTAATGCTAAAATGTCAATAAGTATTCAACCTATACTTTATGGCAAGCCAAACTAAGTTCACCAGAACATATGTGCTTACCAAATCACATAAGTTGCATGGACTCACTCTGTGTTCAATAATAGTGGTTAACATAATTTTGGAATAACTACCCGATCTTTGTATCCCACACATATTAGTAGCATAAGAGCCCTCAGTCAAGTTGAGTTCATGCACAGATTCCACCACGAAGACCAGGGAGGTTTTTCAATGCCTCACAAAGAAGGGCACAAACTGGTAGATGTGTAAAAAAAATTAAAAAGCAGACGCTGAATATTCTTTTGAGCATGGCGAAGTTATTCATTTGCCTTTGGATGGTGTCCTTCCTAATTCAGTTTCCAGAGAGGAATGAAACTGCTCAGGGGTTTCACCAAATAGTTACACAGCTTAATCATTGTGATCTGAGAACTGAGTTATGAGAACTAAGGAAAATAATAAACAATATTGTAGTTACTTCACAATACCGACCTAAGTGACAGAGTGAAAAGAAGGAAGCCTGTGCAAAAAAAAATACATTCCAAAACATTGTTTGCAAAAAATGTGGCATTGAAATGAACTTTTTGCAAATCCAATACAACACATCACCGAGTACCTGTAACGATCATCGTTGCATGAAGGATCGGACCAAAGCGCAGTGTGGTACGTGTTCATGATGTTTATTAAAACTGAACACTGAAACAAAATAACATAGTGGAACAAAATGAAACAGGTCTGTCTAGTGCAGAAACACAAAACAGAAAACAACTACCCACAAAAACCATGTGGGAAAAACCTACCTAAGTATGGTTCCCAATCAGAGACAACGATTGACAGCTGTCCCTGATTGAGAACCCTACCCTGCCAAAACAAAGAAATACAAAAACATAGAAAAAAGAACATAGAATGCCCACCCACATCACACCCTGACCAAACAAAAATAGAGACATAAAAAGCTTGAAGGTCAAGGCATGACAGTAACCCCCAAAGGTGCGGACTCCGGCCGCAAAACCTGAACCTATAGGGGAGGGTCTGGGTGAGCATTTCTCCGCAGTGGCGGCTCTGGTGAGGGACATAGACCCCGCTCCACCTCTGGGTTGGCCACTTAGGTGGCGCCTCTAGAGCGGGGACCCTCGCCGCCGACCCCGGACTGGGCACCGTCGTTGTGGGCCCCGGACTGGGCACTCTTGTTGAAAGTTCCGAACTGGAGGGCACTGCTGGAGGCTCCGGACTGGAAGGCGTCTCTGGAGGCTCCGGACTGGAAGGCGTCTCTGGAGGCTCCGGACTGGAAGGCGTCTCTGGAGGCTCCGGACTGGAAGCCGTCTCTGGAGGCTCCGGACTGGAAGGCGTCTATGGAGGCTCCAGACTGAACAGCGTCGCTGGAAGGTCTGGACTGGAGGGCGACACTGTCGGCTCCGGACTGGAGGGTGTCGCTGGAGGGTCCGGACTGGAGGGCGACTCTGGAGGGAGGAGATGCAGAGACAGCCTGGGGCTGCCACAGGGCCCACCAGGCTTGGGAGACCTATAGGAGGACTGGTGCGTAGAGGAGGCACCGGATGAACCGGACTGTCGTTGGAGCACTGGAGCTCTGGTGCGCAGCCTTGGCACCACTCCTCCAGGCTGAATGCCCACTTTAGCCCGGCCCCGCCAGAGTGCAGGCACAGGTCGAACCGGGCTGTGGGGGAGCACTTGAGATCTGGTGCTTACCACTCGTGCCTCTCCATTTGGCTCAATGCCCACTTTAGCCCGGCACAGGCGGAGCGCAGGCATAGGATGAACTGTACCGTCCCAGCGCCCCGGAAACACAGTACACAGAGCCGCCGCAGGATACCCTGGGCCAAAACGGCGCACCGGAGACCAAGCGCGCCGAGCTTGCACAATCCGCCCTGACTGAATGCCCACTCTCGCATGGCACATGCGGGGGGCTGGCATATAGCGCTCTGGGCTATGAGCGCGCACTGGAGACACCGTGCGCTTTACCGCATAACACGGTGCCTGACCAGTACCACGCTGCTTCCGGTAAGCAAAGGGAGTTGGCTCAGGTCTATCGCCTGACTCCGCCAATCTCCCCATGTGCCGCCCCAAAAATATTTTGGGGAGCTGCCTCTCGTGCCTGCTGCGCTGCCTTGCCTCAAATCGCCGCCTCTCAGCTTTAGCTGCCCCTAGTTCTTCTTCTGGGCGCCGATATTCCCCAGCCTGTCTCCAGGGTCCCTGACCATCCAATATCTCCTCCCATGTACAGAAGTCCTGAACCCTCTGCTCCTCCATACCACGCTGCTTGGTCTGCTTGTGGTGGGTAGTTCTATAACGGTTTTCGTCGTCTGAGGAAGAGCAATCGGACCAAAGCGCAGCGTGGTAAGTGTTCATGCTTTTTATTGAAACTGAACACTATAAAAAAATAACAAAGAGAATAACCGAAACCGAAACAGTCCTGTAAGGTGCAAAACACTAAACAGAAATTAACTACCCACAAAAACCATGTGGGAAAAAGCTACCTAAGTATGGTTCCCAATCAGAGACAACGATAGACAGCTGTCCCTGATTGAGAACTATAAAAACAAAGAAATACAAAAACATAGAAAAAAGAACATTGAATGCCCACCCAAATCATCATGTTATGGGTATGCTTGTCATCAGCAAGGACTAGGGAGTTTTTTTTCATAAAAAGAAAAAGAATACAGCTATAAGCACAGGCAAAATCCTAGAGGAAACCCTGGTTAAGTCTGCTTTCCAAAAGACACTGGGATGACAAATTCACATTTCAGCAGTAACCTAAAACACAAGACCAAATTTACACCGGAGTTGCTTACCCAGACAACATTGAATATTTCTGAGTGGCCTAGTTACAGTTTTGACTTAAATCGGCTTGACAATCTATGGCAAGACCTGGAAATGGCTGTCTAGCTATGATCAACAATCAACTTGATAGAGCTTGAACGAATTTAAAAAAGAATACTGGGCAAATATTGTACTATCCAGGTGTGCAAAGCTCTTAGAGATTTACCCAATAATACTCACAGCTGTAATCACCACCAAAGGTGCTTCTACAAAGTATTGACTCAGGGGTGTGAATACATATGTAAATAAGATATTTCTGTATTTAATTTTCAATACATTTGCAAATCTTTCTGAAATCTGTTTTCTCTTTGTCATTATAGGTTATTGTTTGTAGATGGTTAAGAGAAAAAAATCTATAATCCATTTTGAATTCAGATTGTAAGAAAACAAAATGTGGAATTAAGTAAAGGGGTATGAATACTGTATATGCTCATATGTCGGAGCAAATAATAAAGTTGAGTTTATGCAACAAATTAACGTTACAGTGCCAAGCCAATATGCATCCCTCCTACACCATCCAGCTCCTCGAGCATCTGAAGAAAATAATGCTCAATTAAAATGTAATGTTTGCTTCCGTTCTTCCTGTGCCGGCAAACCCGCGTTATAATAACAATAATGGACAGGCTTTATGAAACGCCCTTCACCAAAAGTGTGTCTACGACTGCCTGCATACCGCACATTAATAACCACGGGGCCTAAGAGGTTGAGTGCCTGTGAGCAGAAGGGAATAAATTGCAGAATTTAAGAACAAAGCACCCTTCACATTGTCAATCAGTAGATGATGGATGTGTGAAACAACAAGTTACGAACTGATAAAATATCATATGTGTGGATCGACCATATTAATTATATTCTTAGATATAGAAAATGTGCTAAACATTTGTCTATACATTCATATGGTATTTACATTCAAACTGTACAATTTTGACCATGATCAAAAAGTGTGTGCGTTATTGTCACACAGATCTGCAAGGCAACACTATAACAATATTTCACCTATGAACAAACATTCACATTATCACCATTCAGACTTTTACACACTGATGGAGGATGAGGTGACTTAGGGCCATTCAATACTATCCAGTTGAAAGGTGGCACACTTCTCGCACGTTTATTACAGTTTCTCCCAATTGTTTGCACACTAAAACTCGCCCATGTGGCATAATGACCCAAACCTGTAACTAATTTAGCAGAACCATACACCAAATCTGCAATACTGTCACGCAATACTCTCACACTTTTTTGCTTTACACTCAGATTGCAATTCTAATGCAAACATTTGGCTTAACACAACACACAATTCTCTATCTTTGGCACAACCTTCACAACTAAATTATATTGTGTGCAAATGAAAAGCAACAATGTTCAACATGCTAAGCTCAATTACAATTGATCACTTTCTCTGTTCTCATGTGCAAACACCAATTGCATAAATGTTCACTTTGCGATCTGACCTTTAGTATGGATAAAAAGGCCACAGGTGAGTACTCCTGTGTTTGGAGAACACTGGAAGCTGTTACTGTACTACATGCTATTTTGTTTTTGTAGAACTGATAGACGACAATGTAGAAAATAGTAAAAAGAAAAAAAGAAAAAAAAAAGAAAAGAAATACCCTGGAATGAGTAGGTGTGTCCAAACTTTGACTGGTACTGTACGTGCTGGTAAAGACAAACAGGAGGCTGCCATTGTGCAAATGGTATTTGAAAATAATGCCATAAGATTGTGGGAAATCCAACAACAGGTTATTGAAACCCTGCCGTCTTCCATAACATCAGAGTGAGCTTATCAACCACAGCCCGCATCCTTAACTTTTTATGGCTGCAGGGGCAGTATTGAGTAGCTTGGATGAAAGGTGCCATATAAAACTATTATTAGTATTGGATAGAAAACACTCTGAAGTTTCTAAAACTGTTTGAATTATGTCTGTGAGTATAACAGAACTCATATCGCTGGCAAAAACCTGAGAAATTCAACTTCCTGTTTTTTTTTCTGGAGGTGGAAGATTTTCAACCAAGGTCTCATTGAAATTACAACGAGATATGGATGAGTTTTCACTTCCTGCGCCTTCCACTAGATGTCAGCAGTCAATAGAACTTTGTCTGATGACTGTAATGTGAAGGGGGGTCGATTGACACAAGAAATAGTCACCACAGCCATGAGTGGACCATGCTTTCACCAGGCGCTTTCACAGATGAAGGACCTGCGTTCCATGGCTCATCTGAAGTCATTCTAATTCTCCGGTTGGAACGTTATTCAAAATATATGTAAACAACATTCTAAAGATTGATTCAGTACATCGTTTGACATGTTTCTACTGACTGTTACAGAACTTTTGGACATTTCGTTACGTTATAGTGGACGCGCTTTGTGACTTTGGAATTGTTTACCAAATGTGCTAACCAAAGTAGCTCATTGGACATAAATAACGGACACTTTCGAACAAATCGAGCATTTATTGTGGACCTGGGATTCCTAGGACTGCATTCTGATGAAGTTCATCAAAGGTAAGGAAACATTTATCATGTATCTTCTGGTTTCTGTTGACTCCAACATGGAGGCTAATTTGGCTACTGTTCTGATTGCCATCTCAGATTATTGCATGGGTTGCTTTTTCTGTAAACTTTTTTAAAAATCCGACACAGCGGTTGCATATATCTATAATTCCATGTGTATAACTTGTATTATCATCTACATTTATGATGAGTATTTCTGTTGAAACGATGTGGCTATGCAAAATCACTTGATGTTTTTGGAACTAGTGAATCTAAATAGCCAATGTAAACTCAGATTTTGTTATATGAACTTTATCAAACAAAACATGCATGTATTGTGTAACATGAAGTTCATTTCACATGGTCAGGTGTAGGCTTGCGTTCATCGGGAGTGTCTGTTGAACAATCACTAACCTGAATTCTTTGTCTAACCTCAACCTTTCTGCCGATGTCACTCAAAAGCACATTATCTCAAGTGAGACCTACCTTTCTTTAATGTAGTGGAGAGGTGGAACAAATTAATTAACTGTTAACAGTCCATATTTAACATGACACTCAGGGTCTATATGGATAGGGCTAATTTGAGGCTAAATTCTTACAGAAGAAATATGACAAGCTTTTGCATAACCATGGTAGCAATCGAAAGGAAACAGTTTGGAGATAATGGAAAAATTATTAGACCAAAGGTGAGTACACAACTGTTCATCTGATACAAGACTCAATACAAACATGACACTCGATTTTGGGCTAGCAAAAGCCAACTTTAGCTAGTAGTATTACAAAAATAAATATAATAAATAATATCCTGTCTGTGGAGGTGGGAGAGGGGATGGAGAGAAGAGAATGAGGGAGAGAGAGGGATGAGAGAGATTAGAGGAGGGGGGGTGAAGGAAGGAGGGGGAGAGAGGTGGGAGGGAAGAGGGAGATAGGGAGATGTAGAGAGAAAAGAGGAGGGGGGATAAAGAGGAGGTAGAGAGAAAGAGAGAGAGAGAGGCATAGAGAAGGAGAGTGAAGGAGGGAGGGAGAGAGAGAGAAGAGAGATAGGGACAGGGGGATTGACTGGAATGTTTTGACAGAAGCATCAACCTTGTGACACTCTTCTTTTCATATTGAATGCAATGTATTGACAGAAGCATTAATCACTTAATGTTTCTCTTTCCCATTGACTTAAGCGTGAACCCTTTAACCCTCACCTTTTCCCATTGAATGCAATGAGTTGACATAAGCGTAAATCCTTTGACACTCATCTTCACAGTTGATTGCAATGTATTGATATAAGCATCAATTGGTTGACAGTCATCTTTTCCCATTGGCAAAGCCTACTGGGAGCATGGCCAGATGACAGAAGCATCAATTGGTTAAAGCCTTACTATTTGCAAACACGCTTAGCGTACATCGTTATAATTAGCTAACACAACGTGCCATTGGAACACAGGAGTGATGGTTGCTGATAATGGGCCTCAGTACACCTGTGTAGATATTCTATTAAAAATCTGCCGTTTCCAGCTACAATAGTCATTTACAACATTAACAGTGTCTACAATGTATTTCTAATAAATGTTCTTTAAAAAACAAGGGCATTTCTAAGTGACCCCAAACTTTTGAACGGTAGTGTATATATGAATAACCCATCCACAAATCAAATCAAATCGAATTTGATTCTTCACATACACATGGTTAGCAGATGTTAATGCGAGTGTAGCGAAATGCTTGTACTTCTAGTTCCGACAATGCGGTAATAACCAACAAGTAATCTAGCTAACAATTCCAAAACTACTACCTTATAGACACAAGTGTAAGGGGATAAAGAATATGTACATAAAGATATATGAATGAGTGATGGTACAGAGCGGCATAGGCAAGATACAGTAGATGGTATCGAGTACAGTATATACATATGAGATAAGTATGTAAACAAAGTAGCATAGTTAAAGTGGCTAGTGATACATGTATTACATAAAGACGCAGTAGATGATATAGAGTACAGTATATACGTATACATATGAGATGAATAATGTACGGTATGTAAACATTATATTAGGTAGCATTGTTTAAAGTGACTAGTGATATATTTTACATCATTTCCCATCAATTCCCATTATTAAAGTGGCTGGAGTTGAGTCAGTGTGTTGGCAGCAGCCACTCAATGTTAGTGGTGGCTGTTTAACAGTCTGATGGCCTTGAGATAGATGCTGTTTTTCAGTCTCTCGATCCCAGCTTTGATGCACCTGTAATGACCTCGCCTTCTGGATGATAGCGGGGTGAACAGGCAGTGGCTCGGGTGGTTGTTGTCCTTGATGATCTTTATGGCCTTCCTGTGACATTGGGTGGTGTAGGTGTCCTGGAGGGCAGGTAGTTTGCCCCCGGTGATGCGTTGTGCAGACCTCACTACCCTCTGGAGAGCCTTACGGTTGTGGGCGGAGCAGTTGCCGTACCAGGCGGTGATACAGCCCAACAGGATGCTCTCGATTGTGCATCTGTCGAAGTTTGTGAGTGCTTTTGGTGACAAGCCGAATTTCTTCAGCCTCCTGAGGTTTGAAGAGGCGCTGCTGCGCCTTCTTCACGATGCTGTCTGTGTGGGTGGACCAATTCAGTTTGTCTGTGATGTGTACACCGAGGAACTTAAAACTTACTACCCTCTCCACTACTGTTCCATTGATGTGGATATGGGGGTGTTCCCTCTGCTGTTTCCTGAAGTCCACAATCATCTCCTTAGTTTTGTTGACGTTGAGTGTGAGGTTATTTTCCTGACACCACACTCCGAGGGCCCTCACCTCCTCCCTGTAGGCCATCTCGTCGTTGTTGGTAATCAAGCCTACCACTGTTGTGTCGTCCGCAAACTTGATGATTGAGTTGGAGGCGTGCGTGGCCACGCAGTCGTGGGTGAACAGGGAGTACAGGAGAGGGCTCAGAACGCACCCTTGTGGGGCCCCAGTGTTGAGGATCAGAGGGGTGGAGATGTTGTTGCCTACCCTCACCACCTGGGGGTGGCCACAACCCACCCTCTTCCACAACCCACCCTCTTCCACAACCCACCCTCTTCCACAACCCACCCTCTACCACAACCCACCCTCTTCCACAACCCACCCTCTTCCACAATCCACCCTCTTCCACAATCCACCCTCTTCCACAACCCACCTTCTTCCACAACCCACCCTCTTCCACAACCCACCCTCTTCCACAACCCACCATCTTCCACAACCCACCCTCATCCCCAACCCAGCCTCTTCCACAACCCACCCTCATCCACAACCCACCCTCTTCGGAAGACACATATCTTTTTAGTTTTATACAGTTTTTCTGCTACATATACATATACAGTTGGGCAAAAAAGTATTTAGTCAGCCACCAATTGTGCAAGTTCTCCCACTTAAAAATATGAGAGAGGCCTGTAATTTTCATCATAGGTACACTTCAACTATGACAGACAAAATGAGAAAAAAATCCAGAAAATCACATTGTAGGAAAATAAGTATTTGGTCACCTACAAACAAGCAAGATGTCTGGCTCTCGCAGACCTGTAACTTCTTCTTTAAGAGGCTCCTCTGTCCTCCACTCGTTACCTGTATTAATGGCACCTGTTTGAACTTGTTATCAGTATTATGACATGTTATTGGAATATTTGAGTAAAGTTACTTGTGTTATTCATCTCTGCTGTCCTGCGCCTGACTCCTCTGCACCAGCTACACCCGGACCATTACATTACCAAACATAAGCTGTTTAATGCCACTCTCAGTCTATCCCAACTATCACCATAGACCACCCTTGTCTGGTTTCCATGTGCCATATATTTTTCAATTGTGCTGTGATGTTTTACATACATTTTGTACTTTTCTAATTGAATAGTATCCACAGATTGTGACTTAAAGATGAAAATCTTTACAACAATAATTATTATATTATTTATTGACTAACTATGGCTTTCCAAATCGCCCAACGCTGCTATTTGTTCATTTTAAATTGATTTTTAACCATTCCTGAACCTGTGACCAGAAACCAGCTACAGTGCCTTCGGAAAGTATTCAGACCCCTTGACTTTTTAAACATTTTGTTACGTTACAGCCTTATTCTAAAATGCATTAAAAAAAGACAAATCCTCAGCAATCTATTGATGTCACGTCCGTCGAAAGGAGTGGACCAAGGTGCAGCGTGAGTAGAGTTCCACATACTTTATTACAAAGTGAAACTTAACAAAAACAACAAAGAATCAACAAACGTCCAGTACAGAGCGCATTAAGACACTAACTGAAAACTTAACAATATCCCACGAACGCAGGTGGGAAAAGGATCACACTAAGTATGATACCCAATTAGAGGCAACGATCCCAATTGGGAACCATACTCAAACCAACATAGAAATATATTACTAGAACACCCACTAGTCACGCCCTGACCTAAAACACCATAGAGAACACAGAGGGCTCTGGGGAGCCGGCACAGGACGGACCGGGCTGAGAAGGCGCACTGGAGGCCTGGTGTGTGGAGCCGGCACAGATGGCACCTGACTGATGACACACTCTTCCAAACGCCTGCGCTGCAGCATGCTCCTCACTAACACCTTTCTCCGATATCCCTCCTTAAATTGCTCCATCAACCCCCAGACGGTCTCTGGCTCTCTCCGCGGCTCGACCGACCTACCACCCCATGTGCCACCCCCCCCAAAAAATCTTGGGGTTTCTGTGTCCGCGGACCCCGGCATCGTCGCTGTCCTCCTACATTCCTTGGCGACAATACACAATAACCCATAATGTCAAAGCGAAAACACATTTTTAGAAATATTATATGATTATAAATAAATAATAGAAATACCTGATTTACATAAGTATTTAGACCCTTCTCTATGAGACTCGAAATTGAACTCAGGTGCATCCTGTTTCTATTGATCATCCTTGAGATCTTTCAACAACTTGATTGGAGTCCAACTGTGGTACATTTTATTGATTGGACATGATTTGGAAAGGCACACACCTGACTGTATGAGGTCCCACAGTTGACAGTGCATGAGAGCAAAAACCAAGCCACAAGGTCGAAGGAATTTACTGTAGAGGTCTGTGACAAGATTGCGTTGAGGCACAGATCCGGAGAAGGCTTCCAAAAAATGTCTGCAGCATTGAAGGTCCCCAAGAACACAGTGGCCTACATCAGTCTTAAATGAAATAAATTTGGAACCCCCAGACTCTTCATAGAGCTGGCCGCTCAGCCAAACTGAGCAATCGTTTGGAGAAGGGCCTTGGTCAGGGAGGTGACCAAGAACCCAATGGTCAGTCTGACAGAGATCTATAGTTTTTCTGTGGAGATAGGAGAACCTCCCAAAAGGACAACCATCTCTGCAGCACTCCAATCAGGCGTTTATGTTAGAGTGGCCAGACGGAAGCCACTCCTCAGTAAAAGGCACGACAGACTGCTGGGAGTTTGTCAAAAGGCACCTAAAGACTATCAGACAATGAGCAACAAGCTTCTCTGTTCTGATGAAACCAATGTTGAACTTGTGGCCTGAATGCCAAGCGTCACGTCTGGAGGAAACCTGGCACCATCCCTACGGTGAAGCATGCTGGTGGGAGCATCATGCTGTGGGGATGTTGGCAGGGACTGGGAGACAAGTCAGGACAGAGGGAAAGATGAACTGAGCAAAGTATGTAGAGATCCGTGATGAAATCCTGCTTCAGAGCAATCAGTACCTCAGACTGGTGCGAAGGTTCACCTTCCAACAGGACAACGACCTTAAGCACACAGTCAAGACAACACAGGAGTGGCTTCAGGGACAAGTCTCTGAATATCCTTGAGTGGCCCAGCCAGAGCCCGGACTTGAACCCGATCTAACATCTCTGGAGAGACCTGAAAATAGTTGTGCAGCAATGCTCCCCATCCATCCTGACAGAGCTTGAGAGGATCTGCAGAGAAGAATGGGAGAAACTCCCCAAACACAGGTGTGTCAACCTTGTAGCGTCATACCCAAGAAGACTCAATACTGTAATCGCTGCCAAAGGTGCTTCAATAAAGTAAAGTAAATTAGCAACAACAATAAAACATGTTTTTGCTTTGCCATTATGGGCTATTGTGCATAGATTGATGAGAAAAACAATTGAATACATTTTAGACTAAAACTGTAATGAAACAAAGGCAAAACCAGAATAAATGATCTAGTGATTCTGTTTCTTTGCAGCGAAATCTACAGAGCTGAGATTGTTGTATGCCCCAGTCACACAGTACCAGTCACCGGTCAAAACCCTACGTATTCAAAGGATTTTATGGAATCATGTAGTAACCAAAAAAGTGTTAATAAGAAGTCAAAATATATTTTATATTTGAGATTCTTCAAAGTAGACACCCTTTTCCTTGATGACAGTTTTGCACTCTTGGCATTCTCTCAGCCAGCTTCATGAGGTAGTCACCTGGAATGCATTTCAATTAACAGGTGTGCCATGTTAAAAGTTCATTTGTGGGATGTCTTTCCTTCTTAATACATTTGAGCCAATCACTTGTGTTGTGACAAGGTAGGGGGGTATACAGAAGATTTGGTAAAAGACCAAGTCCATATTATTGCAAGAACAGTTCAAATAAGCAAAGACAAACGACAGTCCATCATTACTTTAATAAGACATGAAGATCAGTCAATCCGGAAAAGTTATTTGAAAGTTTCCTCAAGTGCAGTCGCAAAAACCATCAAGCGCTATGATGAAACTGGCTCTCATGAGGACAAACACAGGAAAGGAAGACCCAGAGTTACATCTGCTGCAAAGGATACGTTCATTAGAGTTCACTGCATTTCACATTGCAGCCCAAATAAATGATTCACTGTGTTAAAGTATCAGACACATCTCACCATCAACTGTTCAGAGGATACTGTGTGAATCAGGCCTTCATGGTCAAATTGCTGCAAAGAAACCACTACAAAAGGACACCAATAATAATAAGAGAGCCAAGAAAGTGGAGCAATGGACATTAGACCTGTGGAAATCTATCCTTTTGTCTGATGAGTCCAAATTTGAGATATTTGTGAGATGTAGAGTAGGAGAACAGATGATCTACGCATCTGTGGTTCCCGCTGTGAAGCATGGAGGAGGTGTGATGGTTTGGTGGTGCTTTGCTGGTGACACTGTCAGTGATTTATTTCGAATTCAAGGCACAGTTAACCAGCATGTCTACCACAGCATTCTCAGCGATACGCCATCCCATCTGATTTACGCTTAGTGGGACTATCATTTGTTTTTCAACAGGACAATGTTCCAAAACACACCTCCAGGCTGTGGAAGGGCTATTCGATCAAGAAGGTGAGTGATGGAGTGCTGCATCAGATGACCTGGCCTCCACAATCACCCGACCTCAACCCAATTGAGATGGTTTGGGACGATTTAGACTGCAGAGTGAAGGAAAAGCAGCCAAGAAGTGCTCAGCATAGGTGGGAACTCCTTCAAGAATGTTGGAAAAGCATTCTTCATGAAGCTGGTTGAGAGAATGCCAAGAGTGTGCAAAGCTGTCATCAAGGCAAAGGGTGGCAACTTTGAAGAATCTAAAATCTAAAACATATTTTGATTTGTTTAACACTTCTTTGGTTGCTAGATGTTTCCATATGTGCTATTTCATAGTTTTGATGTCTTCACTAGTATTCTGCAATGTAGAAAATTGTCAAAATAAAGAAAAACCCTTGAATGAGTAGGTGTGTCCAAAATGTTGACTGGTACTGTATATAGCATTCTGTTGGTAGCAAGAATTTTGCATAATCATTTAAAATGAAAAACTCGAACTGTTGAATCAAGTGTTGTGTTGTATCAGTTCACAAACCATGTGCCATGGAATTCAGTATGTCGAAAATCTCTTCCCATTTATTTCATTTTGCATAGCACAGCTGTCAACATTTTTGTCCTCACATGAAATTGGTATATTTTTCACATATCGTTTATATGTGGCAGCCAAACAAGTTCCTTACCTTCTTCCACTTGCCTCCTCCATTTTTGTGGTAATGCTGCAGTCAGTTGGCTATAAGTTTGAATTGTGGAGACATTCCCATGAGAGGTTGTTGTCCTTGCACCACACTGCCGATGTCGGTGATCAGGCCTACCACTGTAGTGTCATCTGCAACTTGAATGGTGGTGTTGGAGTCATGCGCGGCCATACAGTCGTGGGTGAACAGGGAGTACAGGAGGGGACTGAACACGCATCCCTGAGGGGCCACCGTGTTGAGGGTCAGTATGGTGGATGGGTTGTTGCCTACCCTCACCACCTGTGTGTGTGACTCTGACAGGTATTCCACAGCAACATTACGAACATGCTCTCTCACACTCTGACAGTTTCCCTCTTTCTCTCTCGTCTTTCTTTCTTTTTTTCCAGTTCATGAGTGTACAATAAGGAGAGGCAATCGTTTCGCAGAGCAGCAATCAGGAACAGGTACTTGTGTTTGCTCACAGTCAATGTGTTAGCGTTGCAATATGTACTTAAAACATGGGTCCCATATTACAGGTATTATAGGTGTGCTACAGCTCTTAGAGTCCTGTTAGAAAATCATAGCTGTGATGCATGAAAACACTGGTTTGGGATGAAACACAAGGCTTTGCCATTGAGAATGATACATTTCAATAGGAAAATAAGACATTTGAGAAGCAAATGCAGTTTTCCCACGGTACGTGACCTGACAGATCAAGCTAATGCACTCATCCATAAGGTGTATCCGCGTGCATTGTTTTGTCATTCATTGTATGGTCAGTGTATGTACTGTATGTCCAACCTTTGAGAAGAAGTAGAAACATGGACGCCAGATATGTCAGGTTGAGAAACAAACTGTAGACCCTGTGACACACACAGACAGTTTACAGGTGTTATTGCAGGTGCAGCGAACAGTGCAGTAATATTTTACCTTTATTTAACTAGGCAAGTCAGTTAAGAACAAATTCTTATTTACAATGACAGCCTAGGAACAGTGGATTAACTGCCTTGTTCAGAGGCAGAATTACAGATTTTTACCTTGTCAGCTCAGGGATTTGATCTAGCAACCTTCCAGTTACTAGTCCAACGCTCTAACCACTAGGCAACCTGCCGCACCAATATCTAGCAATACAAAAAAATAACAGTTGCAGACTCAGTCCTTGGATGAGACAGCAGAGGTAGGAGTAAGAGCCAACACCCCCTGCCATCCATGACACTCAGAAACACACACACAGGAAAATGACTTTGACCTTCTCTGCAGGGTCCCCTGCTACCTCTCGTTATCTATGTCTAGATAAGCCTCCCTGTCTTCATATTGTACAGGCGGTGTTCCTCTACCTCCCGCTCTAACTCCCTCTGACTAGCTTTCACCTTCATCTCTTAAACTCAGTTTTCACTCCTCCCTACCTCTGCCATTCTGATCCTCACTGTCACTCCCACCCAACTCACTCCATCTTGTCCCCCTTTCTGTCAGATTTCTCTCTCCTGTTTTCTCTATCACCACCACCGCATTTCTCTCTCAATCTTTCTCAATCAATCTCTCCTCATTTCACTCATTTAGAGTCACAGCTGATTTCCTTACCTTCTGAGTTGACTAACTAAGAGAGGATGTCAATGAATGGACCCTACGGATGCTACATACAAATGCAGTGGTTCGTTTGGGTCTGGAGAGCTAGTGGAAGTGTTAGATGAATGAAGTGGTAATGGTAATCAGATGGACTAGATTGGCTGGGGGTTGTGATTGTGGTTGGCTGGGTCTAGACTCTAGAGGACTGGGCTGCCAGAGGATTCATCTCTTTCTATGCATGGGCAGTGCAGCGCTTGGCAGGCCAGCACTGTAAACTAAGCAGTGTAGATAAGCATTGTGTGTGTGTGTGTGGGTGTTACAAATCATAGAGATGACTTGGGGTCTCATAAACCCAGGGCTGGTCTCCTCTCCCATGTTGAGTGGGTAGCGGTTTGGGCTTTCTCAGGCGGCTAGAGAGGGAGAGACGGAAAGCTAACCAAGCGTAGCGAAGCAGCAGAGGAACAGAAAATAAATGGTATTAGCTCAACACAATACAACACAACACAACACTGTTTAACGCTCAGTCGAGTATCCAGGCCAGGAGCGTCTTGCTGTTTCACACTCACTCCTCTCTATAATTCAACTGAAAAGGGCTTTTAATTGTATATTATTTGTATTATTTGTCTGTGTGAAAATGTGTTTATTTTTTTTTTGTTTGTTTTTTAGTGAGATGTTGCTTATGCATAGTTGACAAATATGTAATAGAAGTTCACCACCACTCTCAGTCAGAACTGTTTAAATATAATTCCAACAGACTGAGTTTAGTAGAGAATTTACCTGTTCCCTTTGAAAAGTGTAGTATTATATATGAGTGTTAATGTTTGATGAATCCTGGCCTTTCTTCTGACCAGCTGTTGATGGCAGACATTGGCAGACACCAGGTTTAGACTACCCTTGGTGAAGGTCTGGCTGCCAGAACTGTGATGAGGTTAAAAGTTGAAATTTACCATAGTAGGTATTAGAATGAAGAAAAAAATGCACTGCACAATTGTGTTGTGGAATGTTGTATGCAGAGTTGTATACACTATAATCAGAGAGGAAGTGGTACACAATAGTAGCGCTCGTCCAAAATAAAAAAGGTGTGTAAACTGCATTTACGTGCATTTCACTACATCACTGACTTTAACGAAATGAAGATGTATTCATTGGATATTAATGTACACTAAATGGAATTGTATGTGTTATGCTGAAGAGTTATTTGTTGAAAATAAACACACACATTTAAGAAAGCATTTACCGCTAATAATTACTAATGATTTAAATTAAATATTAACAGGTGCCATTGCAAAAAATTTGAATTTAGGGTAACAAGGATCCATATTAATTTAGAGTCATTAATCATTAAAAGCTTGCAAATGACAATTAGTTAAATGTTGATAAATGTTTAATGAACACATCAATAAATGATCATTATGCGTAATACTCATAGGATGGCAAAAAATATGTGTCTGTGTGTGTTTACAGGCTGCAGATTACTGAGTATTTGCCTAAACTAAGCTTATGTTTCTATTATCTACAGCAGAGGTGAATAACTACAAATAAAAGTTTCATTATTTGTAAAGATGAGAGGCTGTTATTTTGATATCAGATTCCCCTCATAGTCTGTCTTTATAACCAAACCAAACAGTCTTTACAATATAGTGGGTTTCATTGGTGAAACAAACCCTAACGAAATGTCTAGGTAAAAAACAACTTCAAAACCTGACAGTATTAATTGGTAATATTGTCGCTAACCGATTTGTCAGTTCACACTAGTATATAATTTAATATATCTTTGGTAGATAAAAACATTTCCCAAGTCTAGCTTGTTAGCCGGTTAGCTCATGCTAGCTAGCGCCTGTTAGCGCTTGTTAGCTAGCAATTTTCCTTGCTGCAAAACACTACTAGACATCAATAGCCACAGCAGTTGCTATTTTAGCATGCCATACTTGGTGGGGAAGAAAAACTGAAGTCGACTGTGGTATTTTGGATGCAGTAATTTTGGATGCAGTAATAAGCACAGTGTATTGCAGTTGAACTGCAGTTATACTGCACTCTATCTGCAATTATACTGCAGTGTACTGCAGTTATACTACACTCTGACTGTAATCAATTTTTTGTTAGCACAAAAAATGACATAAGGTAGAACAAAAACACACAAGAAATAAAAATAAGAAGACCACAAGAAAGTAAGAAGCTATATACAGGGTCAATTCCAATACCATATTTACAATGTGAAGGGATACTGGAGTGATAGAGTAGAGGGGGTAAGGTGACGAGGCATCAGAATATATGATAGAGTAGCAGCAGCATAAATGACAGAGTAGCAGCAGTGTAAATTATGATTGTATGTGTGTGTGTGTGTGGAGTCAGTATAAATGTGTGTGCATGTTATGTGTGTGTTGGAATGTCAGTGTGCGTAGTCCTGTGAGTATCAAATCAAATCAAATTTATTTATATAGCCCTTCGTACATCAGCTGATATCTCAAAGTGCTGTACAGAAACCCAGCCTAAAACCCCAAACAGCAAACAATGCAGGTGTAAAAGCACGGTGGCTAGGAAAAACTCCCTAGAAAGGCCAAAACCTAGGAAGAAACCTAGAGAGGAACCGGGCTATGTGGGGTGGCCAGTCCTCTTCTGGCTGTGCCGGGTAGAGATTATAACAGAACATGACCAAGATGTTCAAATGTTCATAAATGACCAGCATGGTCGAATAATAATAAGGCAGAACAGTTGAAACTGGAGCAGCAGCACAGTCAGGTGGACTGGGGACAGCAAGGAGTCATCATGTCAGGTAGTCCTGGGGCACGGTCCTAGGGCTCAGGTCCTCCGAGAGAGAGAGAAAGAAAGAGAGAATTAGAGAGAGCATATGTGGGGTGGCCAGTCCTCTTTTGGCTGTGCCGGGTGGAGATTATAACAGAACGTGGCCAAGATGTTCAAATGTTCATAAATGACCAGCATGGTTGAATAATAGTAAGGCAGAACAGTTGAAACTGGAGCAGCAGCATGGCCAGGTGGACTGGGGACAGCAAGGAGTCATCATGTCAGGTAGTCCTGGGACATGGTCCTAGGGCCCAGGCCAGTTGAAACTGGAGCAGCAGCATGGCCAGGTGGACTGGGGACAGCAAGGAGTCATCATGTCAGGTAGTCCTGGGGCATGGTCCTAGGGCTCAGGTCCTCCGAGAGAGAGAAAGAAAGAGAGAAGGAGAGAATTAGAGAACGCACACTTAGATTCACACAGGACACCGAATAGGACAGGAGAAGTACTCCAGATATAACAAACTGACCCTAGCCCCCGACACATAAACTACTGCAGCATAAATACTGGAGGCTGAGACAGGAGGGGTCAGGAGACACTGTGGCCCCATCCGAGGACACCCCCGGACAGGGCCAAACAGGAAGGATATAACCCCACCCACTTTGCCAAAGCACAGCCCCCACACCACTAGAGGGATATCTTCAACCACCAACTTACCATCCTGAGACAAGGCCGAGTATAGCCCACAAAGATCTCCGCCACGGTACAACCCAAGGGGGGGGGGGGCGCCAACCCAGACAGGCTGACCACAACGGTGAATCAACCCACCCAGGTGACGCACCCCCCCAGGGATGGCATGAGTATGCATAGAGTGCAATTTTTTTTTTTTTTTTTAAATACAATGGTCAACTCAGGTAGTCGGTGTAGACATTCTGTAAGCTACACTACATGACCAAAAGTATGTGGACACCTGCTCGTTGATGATCTCATCCCAAAATGATGGGCATTAATGTTTGGTTGGTCCCCCCTTTGCTGCTATAACAGCCTCCAATCTTCTTGGAAGGCTTTGCACTAGATGTATTGGAACGTTGCTGCGGAGACTTCCATTCAGCTGCAAGAGCATTAGTGAGGTTGAGCACTGATGTTGGGCGATTAGGCCTGGCTCCCAACTGTTTTCCAAGTCATCCTGAAGGTTTTCGATGGGGTTGAGGTCAGTGCTCTGTGCTCTGTGCAGGCCAGTCCACACAGGTCTCTACAAACAATTTCTGTATGGACCTCACTTTGTACATGGGGGTATTGAAACAGGAAAGTGCCTTCCCCAATCTTCCCCAAAACAGCTCCAGGCCATTATTCCTCCTCAACCAAACTTTACAGTTGGCACTATGCATTGGGGCAGGTAGTGCTCTCTTGACATCCTCCAAACCCAGATTCGTCTGTCAGACTGCCAGATGGTGAAGCGTGATTCATCACTCCAGAGAACACGTTATGACTGCTCCAGAGTCCAATGGCGGCGAGCTTTACACCACTCCAGCCGAGTGGTATAAAGTCATGGTGATCTTAGGCTTATGTGACGCTGCTCTGCCATGGAAACCCATCTCATGAATCCCCTGACAAACAGTTCTTGTGCTGACGTTGCTCCCAGAGGCAGGTTGGAACTTGGTAGTGAGTGTTGCAACTGAGGACCGAATTTCTATGTGCTTCACTACTCAGCGGTCCCATTCTGTGGATTTGTGTGGCCTTACACTTCACTTCGCAGCTGAGCCGTTGTTGCTCCTAAACATTTCCACTTCACAATAACAGCACTTGACCGAGGCAGCTCAAGCAGGGCAGAAATTTGACTTGTTGGAAAGGTGGCATCCTATGATGGTGCCATGTTGAAAGTCACTAAGCTCTTCAGTAAGGTTTTTTACTGCCAATATTTGTCTATGGAGATTGCATGGCGTGTGCTTGATTTTATACACCTGTCAGCAACGGGTGTGGCTGAAATAGCATAATCCACTAATTTGAAGTGGAGTCCACATACTTTTATATAGTGTATTTAGCTGTCTAATGGCTTGGGGATAGAATCTGTTCAGTAGCCTGTTGGTATTAGACTTGATGCACTGGTACCGCTTGCCCTGCGGAAGCAGAGAGAACAATCTATGCCTTCGGTGGCTGAAGACTTTAACGACTTGATTGGCTAATTTCATGGTGACGTTAGCTAGCAAACACCGTTGACTGGCTAGCTACCTGGCTAGTTTGATATCCAAGGCTTAAAACAACTATTTAAAACACTTGTTTAAATAAATACACCACTGATATTCACTTACATAATGTGTTATTCTCCTTGAATTGTCAAAAACACAAGATATAAGAGAGATGTGCATAATTTTCATGAAGAAAACCAAAATCACAACTTGGTGTGAACACCTAAATGTGTTAGTGACAACCTATGCTTTTTCCACTGTAACGTTATAGGCGACGTTCTCCTTTTTTCACAGAAGTTATTTTACCAGAAGTACTTTAGTATTGATGTTGAATGAACTGAATGAAAGTTATGGCCCCCATGGCCGCTGTAGTAGAATGTATAACGGCAGGCAGAGGTGTAAAGTAACTAATTACAACTACTCTCGTTACTGCCATTAAGTAGCTTTTCCTAGTACTTGTGCTGTTTAAATTAGTTACTTTTTACTTTCACCTGAGTAACTATTTTACACCAGTGATTTTACTTCTACTTTAGTCAAAATTCAAAAGGCACTTGCACATCTGAGCTATCTTTGTTGCAGGTTCATGGTAACAATTCAGTAACATCAAAGAAAAGAGAATCCTGCACACTGCTTTTTCTAGTATCACCATTCTTTATTTTGCTTGATGTATTGGCCTCAAGGCCTTCATCTGAGCTTTTGTGAGTTTGTCATTTGCACCAAACGTCAGAGTAGGCTGAAGTGGTTAACAACAAGGCACTAGTTCATGTTCACATTTAAAACATAAAATGCATGGGCATTTCATCATGAAGACCTTTTGGGAATAATAAACCAAGGCCTTATAACCACTTCAACCTACCCTGACGTTTTTATCCCGTACTGTACCCAATGATTTATGAAAATGTACTTGATATGCTGATGTCCTCATTATGGTTTTACCGACATGTTAAATATGTTTTATGTACATAATTGATTAGAAAATGTATGAACTCCGAAGTTGTTATTTTTGCCTCCATTGATCGATTTACTTTGTTAACCAAAGAGACTTGTACTCAGATTAGAAGGCAGTCGGGAGGAGGCAAGATCAGGTGGGACCATTCTAGCCAATAAGAGTGCAACTAAGCGTGTGAACAACAGGAACAGCTCCCATATAAAGTGTTTTTTTTTCTCAAAGTTGCTGGAATTAAATCTGTCCTACTTATCAGTACACGCGTAAAAACCTAAGCAATGCGAAACTTCTATTCGATCAAATACAGTGCCTTCAGAAAGTATTCAGACCCCTTGACTTTTTCCACATTTTGTTACATTACAGCCTTAATCTAAAATGGATTAAATATTTTTTTACTCATCATTCTACACGCAATACCCCATAATGACAAAGCAAAAACAGTTTTTTAGAAATGTATATATTTTTTTACTGTCAAATATTACATTTACATAAGTATTCACACCCTTTACTCAGAACTTTGTTGAAGCACCTTTGGAAGTGATTACAGCCTTAAGTATTTGTGGGTATGACGCTACAAGCTTGGCACACCTGTGTTTGGGGTGTTTCTCCCATTCTTCTCTGCACATCCTCTCCAGCTCTGTCAGGTTGGACTTTCAGGTCTCTCCAAAGATGTTAGATCGGGTTCAAGTCCAGGCTCTGGCTGGGCCACTCAAGGACATTCAGAGACTTGTCCCAAAGCCACTCCTGGGTTGTCTTGGCTGTGTGCTTAGGGTCGTTGTCCTGTTGGAAGGTAAACCTATGCCCCAGTCTGAGGTCCTGAGCACTCTGGAGCAGGTTTTCTTCATAGATCTCTCTGTACTTTACTCAGCTCATATTTCCCTTGATCCTGACTAGTCTCCCAGTCCATGCCACTGAAAAACATCCCCACAGCATGATGCTGCCACCACCATGCTTCACTGTAGGGATGGTGCCAGATTTCCTCCAGATGTGACGCTTCGCATTCAGCCCAAAGAGTTCAATCTTGGTTTCATCAGAACAGAGAATCTTGTTTCTCATGGTCTGAGAGACCTTTAGGTGCCTTTTGGCAAACTCTAAGCTGGCTGTCATGTGCCTTTTATTGAGGAGTGGCTTCCGTCTGGCCACTCTACCATAAAGGCCTGATTGGTGGAGTGCTGCAGAGATGGATGTCCTTCTGGAAAGTTCTCCCATCTCCACAGAGGAACTCTGGAGCTTTGTCAGACCATCAGGTTCTTGGTCACCTCCCTGACCAAGGCCCTTCTTCCTCGATTGCTCAGTTTGGCCAGGCGGCCAGCTCTAGGAAGAGTCATCGTGGTTCCAAACTTCTTTCATTTAAGAATGATGGAGGCCACTGTGTTCTTAGGTACTTTCAATGCTGCATACATTTTATGGTACCCTTCCCCAGATCTGTGCCTTGACACAATCCTGTTTCGGAGCTCTATGGATAATTCCTTCAACCTCATGACTTGGTTTTTGCTCTGACATGCAGTGTCAACTGTGGGACCTTATATAGACAGGTGTGTGCCTTTCCAAATCATGTTCAATCAATTGAATTTACCACAGCTGGACTCCAATAAAGTTTGATCAATGGAAACAGGATGCACCGGAGCTCAATTTTGAGTCTCATAGCAAGTCTCATAGTTTGAATACTTATGTAAATAAGGTATTTCAGTTTTTTATTTTTAATAAATTTGCTAGCATTTCTAAAAACCTGTTTCACTTTGTCATTATGGGGTATTGTGTTTAGATTGATGAAAAAATATATTTAATCCATTTTAGAATAGGGCTGTAATGTAACAAAATGTGGAAAAGGAGAAGGGGTCTGAATATTTTCCGAATGCACTGTAAATACACTTAAAATTATATATATAAATGGTCAAACCATTAATCAACCATTAACCTCCTAAGGTCAATGTGTGGGTCCCCGTTTAAATCTAATTAGCACAATACAAAAATCCCCATAAAAATCTGTAAATTTAAACTAGAGATATATTTGCATAAAATGCGTCTCAATCCACAGCATCAGCCTATTTTGCACTTCCGCATCTGTGGTGAAAAGTGACAGAGCTAGAGTGGTGTTAGTCAGACCATGAGACATAGCCTTACAAGACTCGTCTGAAGGTCCCCCGGTACCAGTTTAAGAAAAGAATGGAAGTATATATGTAGACTGATTAGTGAAAAGGGGGTAAATACATGTAAAAAAAACCACAAAAAATATGATTATAAATAATAAATCTGACATTTCTCATATCTCTCAGAAATAGGACATACACTTCAGGACAAACGCATTTTCTATTTTTTTGTTCCATGTCATGCAACTGTTAGTTTGTGTTTTTGTGTGGGATAATAGCAGCCATATAGTTCCCCCCATATAGCCCAGAGTTTACAGTATCTCCTTTATAGCTGTTTTATATACTGTGATGAAACACCTTATTAAGTATCTTATGAATCATTAATAAAAATTAAAAATAAAGTGTATATAAATGTGTAAAGGACTATGTTGAGATTGCTTTTTGACATTTAGAAATGTAGGAATAATGATTATAAATGATAAGTAAACTCTTTACAAACTGTTTATAAATTGTTTATTAAGGGTCCTTAATATAAAGTGTTACCAACTTTTGCCCTGCTGATAAGTCAGTCAACAACAGTTACAGCTGGCATGTTATTGCCTATGGGAGATATACTTGTTCTGTGCGGACTTGTTAGGCTGAAAGATCAAAGCACTACACATGTCGTCTATGAAAGAAAAAGGATTTGAATATCATCACAGGTGTTCGGAGAAGGTCACCATTAAAAACACTAAACTCCCATAATTTATAGTGCTGCTCGGGAAGCAAGGGCTCAGCCTTGTTTATTCTAGCTTTTGGACCTCAGCCACATGCCAATAGACATGGGTATAGCATTATTTAGGGAAGCAGAATTTACATATAAATTGGGAATTGAAGGCAAGCGAGTGGGAAGGAGAGGGAGAGAGGAACAGCAGGCTGACAATAAAAGCTTTTTGCTACGAGTGAGGCTGGCAGTTGTGTTCTTGAGGCTTGTTTGCTGAACTGTTTTAGAGGCTCAAATCTCCAAAATGCAGCTGCCCATATCTCCCCTATTCCTGACTCCCTGGCTAGATCTGTGAGTCTCTCAGGGGAAAGAGAGGAAATAAATAACCCGAGACAATAGTTAACAACGGGCCTGCTGATGTATGTCTTAACCTCAATCCCCTGGAGATTAACCAGGTCACGTTTAGACCAAATCACAGACCTGTCAGCATGGGCGAGAGATGCAGACAAACGCACTCCAACCTCATTGTCTAAAAGACCCAACCTGATCAAAGTAGTCATCTTTTTATTTTACCTTTATTTAGCTAGGCAAAGTCAGTTAAGAACAAATTCTTATTTTCAATGACGGCCTAGGAACAGCGGGTTAACTGCCTGTTCAGGGGCAGAACAACAGATTTGTACCTTGTCAGTTCGGGGGCTTGAACTTGCAACCTTGCGGTTACTAGTCCAACGCTCTAACCACTAGGCTACCCTGCCGCCCCAGGGAAGTAATTAATTGTATTGTGCCAGTGCAAGACATGCATAAGTGGATAAAAGTGGTCAACGTTGCAAGATGGCGCCGACAGACATGGCAGCTCTGCTTCTAGCTCGTAACCTCTAAGGGATCGGTCCCCCACCCACAGGACGGTTGACCTAACGTACACTAATGTGATTAGCATGAGGTTGTAAGTAACAAGAACATTTCCCAGAACAAAGACATATTTGATATGGGCAGAAAGCTTAAATTATTGTTAATCTAACTGCACTGTCCAATTTGCAGTAGCTGTTACAGTGAAATAATACCATGCTATTGTTTAAGGAGAGTGCACAGTTATGAACTTGAAAATGTATTATTAAACTAATTAGCATATTTGGGCATACTTGATACAACATTTTTGCACATACACTGATGCCATCTAGTGGACAAAATCTGAAGTGTGCCTAAACTGGAATAATTCATTGGGGACTTTCTCTTGCATTTCAAAGATGATGAACACAAAAAAAGCACGTTTTTTTCTTTGTATTATATTTTACCAGATCTAATGTGTTAAATTCTCCTACATTCATTTCACATTTCCACAAACTGCAAAGTGTTTCCTTTCAAATCGGATCAATAATATGCATATCCTTGCTTAATGTCATTTTAGGCTGAAAATCTGATCCTTAAGAGCTATTAAGCAACCTTGTACTATTTTTGTGTGTGTGTGTTATTTCTTACATTATTAGCCCAGAACAATTTTTGTGTTATTACATACAGCCGGAAATTTGGATATCAGAGCGGCAGTAACTCAACAGAAATACGACCAGGAATTTGATTTTCCCTAATTGGATCCTTTCTTCGTACCCCCCAGGGCAATTTTACTTATTCCAGAAGCTGCTCCAAGTCGCCCGGCAAGGTATTCGGAGTGGACTTCTAGTCTGACTCAGGAGGCAGGCCCACCATCCACCACTTCTGAGTATATTACTCACTAATGTTCAGTCTCTGGAAAATAAAGTAGACAAGCTCAGGATGAGGATCTCCTTCCAGCGAGATATCAGGGACTGTAACATACTCTGTTTCACGGAATCATAGCTCTCTCTGGATACACTGTCCCCGTCTATACAGCCAGCTGGGTACTCAGTTCATCGTGCAGACAGGAATAAAGAACGCTTCAGGAAGAAGAAAGGCGGGGTGTATGCTTCATGATTAACTACTGCATGTGACAACATACAGAAACTCACGTCCTTTTGTTCACCCAATCAGGAATACCTCACAATCAAATGCCAACCGTGTTACCTCCCAAGAGAATTATCTTTGGCTATAGTCACAGTCGTGTGTAATCCCCCTCAAGCCGATACCACAACGGCCCTCAAGGAACTACACTGGACTTTATGCAAACTGGAAACCATTTATCCTGAGAACGCATTTATTGTAGCTGGGGATTTTATAACAAAGCCAATTGGAGGAAAATGCTACCGAAGTTTAATCAACACATTGACTGTAGTACTTGCTTAGGAAAACCTCTAGATCACTGCTATTTGCCTTTTCAAGATGCCTGCAAGGCCCTCCCCAGCCATCCCTTTGACAAATCAGATCACAACTCCATTTTGCTCCTCCCTTCCTATAGGCATAAAATCAAACAGGAAGTACCCATGCTAAGGTCTATTCAATGCTGGTCTGACCAATCGGAATCCATGCTTCAAGATTGTTTTGATTACACGGACTGGGATATGTTCTGGATAGCTTCTGAGAATAACACTGACGCTTACACGGACACAGTGAATGAGTTCATCAGGAAGTGTATAGGGAATGTTGTTCCCACTGTGACTATTAACCCTTACCCAAACCAGAAACCGTGGAAAGATGGCAGCATTCGCGTAAAACTGACAGGTCAAAACACAGTATTTTAACATTGGCAAATTGACTAGGGAAATGGATGAATAAAGAAAGCATAGTTATTCCCTCCGTAAGGCAATGAAACATGCAAAATGTCAGTACAGAGACAAAGTGGAGTCGAAATTCAACGGCTTAGACATGAGACGTTTGTGGCAGGGTCTACAGACGATCACAGATTACAAAGGGAAAACCAACCACATCTGACACCGACGTCTTCCTCACAGACAAGATAAACACCTTCTTCACCCACTTTGAGGATAACACAGTGCCACCGACGCAGCCCGCTCCCAATGACCGTGGGCTCTCGTTCTCCGTGGCTGACGTGAGTAAGACATTTAAGTGTGTTATCCCTCGCAAGGCTGCCTGCCCAGACGACATCGCTAGCCGCATCCCCAAAGTACGCGCAGAGGCTGTAGTGTTTACGGACATATTCAATTTTTCCCTATCCCAGTCTGCTGTCCCCACTTTCGTCAAGATGCCCACCATTGTTCCTGTACCCAAGAAAGCAAAGGTCGCTAACTAAATTAATATTGCTCCGTAGCACTCACTTCTGTCATCATGAAGTGCTATGAGAGTCTAGTTAAGAATCATATCACCTCTACCTTACCTGATACCCTAGACCCACTTAAATTTGCTTACCGCCCCAATAGATCCACAGACGATGCAATAGCCATTGCACTGCACACTGCCCCATCCCATCTGTACAAGAGGAATACCTATGTCAGAATGCTGTTCATTGACTATAGCTCAGCCTTCAACAACATAGTACCCTCCAAGCTCATAATTAAACTCGGGGCCCTGTGCAAATGGGTCCTGCCATTCCTGACGGGATGCCCCCAGGTTGTGAAACTAGGAAACAACCCCTCACTGATCCTCAACATAGGGGCCCCATAAGGGTGTGTGCTCAGTCCCCTCCTGTACTCCCTGTTCACCCATGACTGTGTGGCCTTGCACGCCTCCAATTCAATCATCAAGTTTGCAGAAAACACAACAGCAATAGGTCTGATTACCAACAATGACGAGACAGCCTACAGGTTGGAGGTGATGGCCCTGGCAGAGTGGTGCCAGAAAAATAACCTCTCTCTTGTCAACAAAATGAACGTCAATGAAAGGAAGGAGCTGATTGTGGCCTTCACAACAGCAGAGGGAGCACGCCCCTATCCACATCAACAGAAACACAGTGGAGAAGGTGGAGAGTTCCTCGGCGTACACATCACTGACAATCTGAAAGGGTCCACCCACACAGACAGTGTGGTGAAGAAGGCACAACATCTCCCCTTCAACCTCAGGAGGCTGAAGAAATTTGCTTGGCCCCTAAGACCCTTGGCCCGTAAGACTGCTTGCCCTGGGGAGACACTGCCTGCCCTCCAGGACATCTACAGCACCTGATGTCACAGGAAGGCCAAAAAGATCATCAAAGATATTAAACACCTGGCTACTCAACCCTGCACCTTAGAGGCTGGCACTTGCCACTTTAATAATATAACACTAGTCACTGAAATAATGTTTACATACTGCTTTACTTATCTCATATGCATAAACTGCATTCTATTCTACTGTATTTAGTCAGTGCCACTCCGACATTGCTCGTCCTATATTTGTACATTTAAAACGTGATTTGATTTGACCGTCAGCAAGACAGAGGAGCTGATTGTGGACTACAGGAAACAGAGGACCAAGCACACTCCAATCCAAATCATTGGGGCTGTAGTGGAGTGGGTGAGAGCTTCAAGTTCCTCAGTGTCCAAAGGAATTTTCATGGTCCACACACACCAACACAGTCGTGAAGAGGGCGCGACAACTCCTCTTCCCCCTCAGGAGGCTGAAAAGATTTGTCATGGTCCCTCAGATCTTCAAAAGGTTCTACAGCTGCACCATTGAGAGCATCTTACGGCCCAGTACAGCACTGAGGCCAAGCTCCCTGACATCCTGATCAGAGAAAGGCCCTAAAAATTGTCAAAGACTCTAGCCACCCAAGTCATAGACTGTTCTCTCTGCTATCGCACGGCATGAGGTACCAATGCACCAAGTTTAAACCAACAGTACCCTAAACAGCTTCTACCTCCAAACCAAAAGACTGCTAAATAGTTTGTTAAATTGTTAACCAATAGCCCATACTATCTGCATTGACCCTTTTTGCACTAACTCTTTTGACTCATCACGTACGCTGTTGCTACTGTTTATTATCTATCCTGTTGCCTAGTAACTTTATCCCTACCTACAGTGCTTCTTCCACATTTTGTTCCGTTACAGCCTTATTCTAAAAATGTTCTCATCAATCTTAACACAATACCCCATAATTGCTAAGCAAAAACAGTTTTTTAGAAATACCTTATTTACATAAGTATTCAGACCCTTTGCTTATGAGACTCGAAATTGAACTCTGGTGCATCCTTTCATTCATCATCCTTGAGATGTTTCTACAACTTGATTTGAGTCCAACTGTGATACATTTAATTGATTGGACATGATTTGGAAAGGTACACACCTGTCTATATAAGGTCCCACAGTTGACATCACATGCCAGAGCAAAAACCAAGCCATGAGGTTGAAGGAATTGTCTGTAGAGCTCCGAGACAGGATTGTGTCGAGGCACAGATCTTGGAAAAGGTACCAAAACATTTCTGCAGCATTGAAAGTCTCCAAGAACACAGTGGCATCCATCATTCTTAAATGGAAGAAATGTGTCACCAAGACTGACTGAGCAATCGGGGAAGAAGGGCCTTGGTCAGGGAGGTGACCATGAACCAGATGGTCACTCTGACAGAGCTCCAGACTTCCTCTGTGGATAGGAGAACCTTCCTGAACAGGAGAACCTTCCTAAATGACAACCATCTCTACAGCACTCCATCAATCAGGCAGTTATGGTAGAATGGCCAGACGGAAGCCACTCCTCAGTAAAAGGCACATGAAAGCCAGCTTGGAGTTTGCCAAAAGGCACCCAATGGTTTCATGAGAAACAAGGTTCTCTGGTCTGATGAAACCAAGATTGAAATCTTTGGCCTGAATGCCAAGCTTCGCATCTTGAGGCAACCTGGCACCATCCCTTACGGTGAAGCATGGTGGTGGCAGCATCATGCTGTGGGGATATTTTTCAGCGGCATGGACTGGAAGACTAGTCAGGATCAAGGGAAAGATGAGCGGTGCAAAGTACAGAGAGATCCTTGATGAAAACCTGCTCCAGAGCGCTCAGGACCTCAGACTGGGGCGAAAGTTCACCTTCCAACAGGGCAATGACCGTAAGCACACAGCCAAGACAACACTGGAGTTGCTTCAGGACAAGTCTCAGAATGTCCTTGAGTGGCCCTCCCAAAGCTCGGACTTGAACCCGATCAAAGAATGAGAGAAACTCCCCAAATACAGGTGTGCCAAGCTTGTAGCGTCATACCCAAGACAACTCAAGGCTGTAATCGTTGCCAAATGTGCTTCAACAAAGTACTGAGTAAAGGGTCTGAATGTAGATGCAATATTTCAGTTTTTATCATTTCTAAAAACCTGTTTTTGCTTTGTCATTATGGGGTATTGTTTGTAGATTGTTTAGGGGAACAAACTGTTTCCAACATTTTAGAATAAGGCTGTAATGTAACAAAATGTGGAAAAAGTCAAGTAGTCTGAATACTTTCCAAATGCACTGCACATGTACATATCTACCTCAATTACTTCCTACCCCTGCACATAAACGTGTTACACTCTATTAAAAAAGGTGTTATCTGGAACCTAAAAGGGTTCTTTGGCTGTCCCCATATGATTAGCCTTTGAAGAACCATTTTGGTTCTAGGTAGAACCCTTTTGCATTCCATGTAGAACCCAAGGTTTCCACAGGTTTCTACCTAGAACCCAAAAGGGTTCTCCTATGGGAACCGCGAAAGAACCCTTTTGGAACCCTTTTTGTACTGTGTGTACTGGTACCCAAGTTATCCTTACTCATTGTGTGTTTATTAGTTGTGTTTTATTTTTCTATCTTTTCCATTTTTGTCTCTGTGTTTTGTTGGGAAGGGCCCGTAAATAAGCATTGCACTGTTAGTTGGATTTGATTAGAATAATTTGATGTATTTCTGAGATCTAGCCAACATAATCACATAATCTCATGTGATCTCTAATGTCAATATGTTCTTCATACCTGCTTCATTACTGAATATGAAATATTACCACTACATTTTTCAAACCATGTCGAACTTTATGCAGAAGGAAATCACCAAATCAAAAAGTACAGAAACACAATAAGTATATCGGCCAACAGTTTTATAATCCAATAAATTAACCTAGAGATGTAACTTCTAACGTTTTCATCCTAGTTGATGCTATTATAAGTGTCACTGTCTTTAGTTTGAGTGAAGCTGAGAGGTCATTGCTAAGTGGTTGTTGATTCTCTGTAAACAAATCCAAATGCAACGACGCCATTCCTCGGCAGTTGCCACAGCAAATTGCTAAAAAACATCAATGCAGTTTGAGAGCCAAGCAAATAAAATGTGTCTACTTATTAGGGGCATATTAACAGCAAATTGATTTTTCCTGGAATAAAAGGTCACGATAAATGGCTTATGTGAGCCGCTATCTCCGCTATTTATCAGCTCTCCATCTACAATCTAATAAATTAACGCCACCATGCCATTCAGTGGCTGCAGCGAATGGAAAGTCTGCTTGTAGGGAAGCTACTTTATAAAATGTGACTTTGTAATGTCAAATTATTGATTTTGTGTCAGAGTCTCAACAAATACCTGGTGGTTTTCGATTTTGGTTTGTCTGATAAATTAGCCTCCTTCGCTATAAAACGTTTTATGTTACCTCCACCAGCCCCACCCCTTTACATATTAGGAAGTAGGCTTTAAGACTAAGTGTTTCCTCTTGGACTCTATTATAGCTATTATTGTTACACTCTTAGAAAAATAGGTGCAGCCTAGAACCTTAAAGAGTTCTTCAGCTGTCCCCATAGGAGAACCCTTTGAAGAACCCTTTTTGGTTCCAGGTAGAACCCTTTCAACAGAGGGTTCTATAGCTATATTCTATATCGAGGCCTATTTGATTGTAAAAAGGAGGGGTTGGATGGACCACAAACCAGTGCTATTGAATGGGGTTAATGTAATAGGCTTTGAGGTGTGTGTGTGTGTGTGTGTGTGTGTGTGTGTGTGTGTGTGTGTGTGTGTGTGTGTGTGTGTGTGTGTGTGTGTGTGTGTGTGTGTGTGTGTGTGTGTGTGTGTGTGTGTGTGTGTGTGTGTTCAAAGTTAATTAGGCTGTTAGCACGCATGTGCATGTGTTTAACCTAGGTGAAAGGACCAGGAGAAAGAAAATGACCTGAATGCCAATTTCCACGTCTGGAGGAAACCTGGCACCATCCCTACGGTCAAGCATGCTATATGGATGTTTTGGGGAGACAAAAAAAAGGTGGTGTAAATGAGAAAAGGTGGGATGGTTGGGGGGGGTAAAAATGTCCCAAGTGCTTGCATGTGTGTATGTTTCTACACGTGTGCTATCCATGTGTACACCTATGATTTACCTGTAATTCACTTTGGATTTTCCTACTGTATAATGACTCTCTTTCACTCACTAAACCAAACTGTCAAATTAGATTTTGAATAAAGTTGCCTGTCTACAGTTTGGTGTCCTCCAACATCGCCTGATTACAATTCTGTTCCTTCCACCACCGGCACCTCTGAAGGATTAGCATATTTGAGCAGGCATGCAGAACAACCCCTCAGGTTTTTTGGACTCTGCTGGCCTTGCTCAGTTTTGACCAAATGGATGCAGTTGTCATAGCAACACAACTCCCTCCACCCCCCATCGAATCACAGCAATTGCAGCGGCAACGGGACTCCACGGACGATGACTCAATTTCTCATCCAAATGATGCTGATGAGATGGCTGTGTTCTGCCCAGAGTACATAAACACACGTGGTCACGATGGAGATGCAGTACAGAAAGAAGTAGGGGAAAAGGAGAGGAGAGAAGAGGAATAGCTGAGCCAGAAGAAGATGAGAGGGGAATATCTCCCTTTAGGGAAAACTTCAGGGAGATCCTAGTCCCAGAACAACTACACTCTTAGAAAAAGGGTTCCAAAAGTGTTCTTCGGCTGTCTCCATAGCAGAACCCTTTCTGGTTCCAGGCAGAACCCATTTCTGTTCCATATAGAAAAAAATAAAAATATTTTTTTTTTTACCTAGAAACGAAAGGGTTCTACCTGGAACCAAACTCGGTTCTTAAAATAGTTTTATGGGGACAGGGGAATAATTATTTTAGGTTCTAGATAGCACCATTGTTTTTCAACTAGGATAAAGCACAAGGAATTAACGGGACAAATTATCTACAGTGTGTCTGCAGTGTCTGGGAAATAAATTTAGATTCACATTTGCTCCTTTTATTATCCCTTAGTGCTATACATGTGAATTGGATGATGCAATTACTGGGAGAGCTCTGAATATTTAATTCAAGGATGTGTGAGCCCAGCACTGAAAGTTTGGCTTGTGCCTTGGAGCTATGTTTCATCTCAGTTTGCTAGTTGTCTGGTTGTAGTCCTAGCTTAGCAGTGCATGTACTGTATGGTCCTGTAAGACACAAAAAAAAATCAGCTGACTGGCTGTGGTATAGTGATGTCAGCAATGGGGAGAGTGGGGTAAGTCGAGCCAATTATAACTTTCAGCATCAAGGGAATTATAGTATTATTTATAGCAAAGATATGAACATACAGTCTCAGTCAAAAGTTTGGACACACCTACATGATTCCATATGTGTTATTTCATAGTTTTGATGTTTATACTATTATCCTATAATGTAGAACATATTAAAAATAAAGAAAAACCCTTGAATAAGTAGGTGTGTCCAAACTTTGACTGGTGGTGTACATTTCAGGATGTTAGGTATCCTTAGAAATAATCTGAATTCATATAAACATTACAGTTTTGAAAAGATCGCTTGTCCAAAATAAATGGTCACTTGGCATAAGGGGTAAATTGAGCTTCGGGACAGGGTAAGTTAAGCTGCCTACAAATGTTGTACTGAATTAAGTACCACCACTACCTTTTTAAAACCATGTTTAACTTTATTTTCCAAACACAATAACGATCACTTTTTGTCTTTTAATCATTTGAACACAGGCTTAACACCAAACCTTTTTTTTTTACACTTTTAACATAGGCCAGGCCCTGTTGTTACCTCATATCCCAGCGGTAATGCCTTGCCTTACTCCTGCGAAGAAAAACTTCAATTTGCTCAACTTGCCAATGGTTCAACCATTTGCTCAACTTACCCCATAGCCATTGAATCAACTTACCCCAAAGCAAACATTTTTACTATATTAGCCCACACAGCTACAACGATGCACTTTCATGCTAGGTTTAGGATATTGAAACGTATAGACTCCAACTGATGTATAGAACAATCTTAAACATGATCTACCTTGGTTTAGATACAGTATCATGAAACATCTAATAGAATACATTTATTTGATGAAAACACATTTTTTGGGCGTAACTTGCTTACCAATTTATCCATGTGATTTCTTCCTTCACAGACTCCATAAAATCATGTCTTCTTCCTAAATACTGTATTTGATCAACTGATTAATTTTTTTGTGTGGATTCCTGCAAACAAGTGTGTCTCATCACATCACTTTGGCTCAATTTACCCCACTGTCCCCCACTGTGGTATACCATTTGGTTTATAGCAGACATGGCCAAGTGTCTTTGCAGATGTGTGTGTGTGTGTGTGTGTGTGTGTGTGTGTGTGTGTGTGTGTGTGTGTGTGTGTGTGTGTGTGTGTGTGTGTGTGTGTGTGTGTGTGTGTGTGTGTGTGTGTGTGTGTGTGTGTGTGTGTGTGTGTGTACATGGGTGCACACGTGCGTGCATGCACGTGTGTGTGTACGCCAGCCTGTTGTGCACAGATGTCCCATTGCTGTAATTGAAGATGATGAAGGAGCTGTCTGTGTGTGGGGATATTGCTCATGGAACACTTATAAATCAAAGTGACACATGCTGGTAATTGATGATGTGTTTTGGTGCAGCTACAGTAGCATCTGTAAACAGAGGTGGTCTGCCTTTCCTAAAAAAAAAGAAAGTGTAAGTGTAAATCCACTAGATGCAGGAGAACCAAGGATAGCCTCCTTATTATTTTGGCATTCAAATGCGTACTGCCTTTTCAAATGACTAATTTGTTTGTGTTTGATACTGGGGGTGCATCTGTAGACTACATCTGTGGCTTTTGACTACACTTGTAAATATGTTAAATTACCAAGAACATTTGGGCAAGTCTATCATACACATCAGCAACACACACTTAATCACACATTTACTCACATTCTCTACTTACTGAGACACATACACATTAGCACACATACAGTAGGCCTCTCCCAATTCCAATCGAGTTATCAGCATGCTGCTTTCAGTACAACCATGCCCTGATGTGTGAAAAAACAAAATCCTTCAGAAGCCTTCGGAAGGCCACTTCTTCCCCTCCTCCCTAAAGGACGGAGGGATGAGCTCTATCTCTTTCTCTCTCCTCCAGCTCCCTGACCTCTGACCCAGGGAGTCTAATTAGTGCACAGCGGCTCTTTAATGTGGAAAACGATGAGAAATGCATAGCCACGGATATGCAGATGATGAACCCTGGTTACCTCGCCCTCGGCTAGATGAACAACCATGGCGTTGGAGTCAAGGTCCTGGGCATGTGAAGTGTGGGTAGTGGCGATGGGAGTGAGGCAGTCAGCACACTCACTTAATCAGTGATTGAGATTCTGTGTTTCTGCTTTTCAAGTAGGGAATAAATTATGGAACTTTGAGACAACTAATAGAAAACTAGGGTGTTTATCCTCTCACTCACACTTGCTGTGCATACATACACAATCATTTACTAAGAAAACCTTTGCAAAACGAAAACAAAAAGACCATTCCAAGAGTGTCTAGTCCTCTTTGGGCTAGGGGGCAGTATTTTCACGTCCGGTAGAAAAGCATGCCCAAAGTAAACTGCCTGCTACTCAGGCCCAGAAGCTAGGATATGCATATAATTGGTATATATCGTTATTTCTGACTGTCGTGTCGCACCTGCCTGGTTTAAATATTATATATATTATGTATGATGGTTCCGCTAGCGGAACGTCTAGCCGTAACAGGTGACGACCACATGAAGCTGCCTCAACAACCTAACACATAACCATGCTGTTGACAAGGCCCCTGTTAGAAACAGGATATGATGCAATATCGACTGAACGCTCACCGGTGTTCTGTTTATCATCACATTGTGTTTTCATTTGACTGCATTGAAAATACCCACAGTAGATGAAGTTCCATTGAGCTGTGTAAGACAGAAGAAGTAAGACTGCTGAATAAATACTGGCATCTTTATAGACTTCCATCATTCACTATAATTAAATAAGGGCCCATTTTGGAGTTCCATCAAACAAATTAGGTTCTAGATGTAATCATATTAAAATTGGCAGGGGCATAACAGTTGCATTAACTCCATATAATGCTATCAATTGAAGAAAAAATTGAAATACAATCATATTATTGATCATGCAAATCGTTTTTTCCTTCATTGAAAACAACAACGACAATACGACCTCACTAGAGGATTAAGAACAAATATGTTTTTCTATAAAACAGAATTATTACCACAGGGAATGTGATATGAACTCTCTCTCTCTACACTCTCTCTAGTACCTCAATTTCCATGTTTCAAAACCTCTCCACACACTACAAAGCCCTCGCAAAAAAACACATATTTGCCTCGCCAGACGGCCAATTACAGCCAGAAATGATTTGTTGTTCCTTTTTTTCATTTCTGCGGTCCAGGCTTTTGAGGAACTATCAGCAGAGGTGAAGATGGAGGACACATATTCATGACTCTCAGGACCATTAGTAGTGTGTAGGTGGACTCGGCCTGATAAACAAATCGAGTGAAGAGGAGTTGGAAGGCCTAAAAGGGCTAGCTACCTACAGCTGACCTAGACATGTTACTCACACTTCACGCTGAGGAATTAGCAGGAAAAAGCTGATTAGAAGGCTGAAGAAAAATTAATCTGTCGGTAAGCAGGTAATGTAAATGTAATGCTGCACTAACGACCACTTGAGATGTAGTACAACTGTATAAACATGTGTATACGGTGTTGGTATTGTATTGAATCACCTGAACCATACTTTCCTTTAAAAAATGTAGGTTTTATTATCATACACACCAGATGGGCCAGTGAAATATGTTTTTTTTACAGGGTCAGCCATAGTAGTACGGCACCCCTGGAGCAAATAGGATTTGTCTTTGCAAAGTTACTAACCCCTCTAAATTGACAGAGGTAGCATAGCGGATGAAATATTGACCATTCGGAGGGAGATCAGCTCGTTTCATACCTGCCCTTGTTAATCAGCCTAAAAGAGCAGCATGCAACATTCATGGAGTAGGATTTATAGCCGACCACCCTTTAAATAGACTGAAAAGCGTTCAACGAGGCCTCTCAAATAATTGATGGACCAAATAACAAGACTTCACTACATCTCGAAGTGAATGAAGAATTCATGAAACTCCGACTAAGGCTGAGGACTCAGCCCATGCTAATGATAAGCTATAATTAAGATTTTACAAGTCCTTTTTAATATGGCTATTATCTATTTACACGGTACCCATGTCAGTTCCTGGAGAGTAGAATAGTTTTTTTCTCTGTTTGTGTTGTTGTACGAAGGCCCTGTTTCTTTTCTGATCATGTGGGATGACTGGGAAAAACTGTAGGCCCTAGTTACTCCTTCATCTCAGCTTCCTATGTTGGATCACGTGCAAAAGAAAGATACATCTAATCAAATGATGTCAGTACAAGTATAGTACATTAGTTGTTTCATTTGGGACACTGTTTTATGTTTCATTCATTTGCATTATGCCTAAGGAACCAATCACTATTGAATCACAAAACGGAATATAAGTTGGCATGCACATTTTACGCCCGACTTCAGAAGTGAAAGACCATTCTGGTTGAATGAAATCTTAAAATGAGCCATTTGAAAGCTCTCTGTGGGTAGCATACAGGTTGACATTTTCATTTGGTAATGTAATAATGTCCTGCTTCTGAAACAGGCTTGCTTCTGTATAGCTCCTCTGACACGGTCCTGTTGAATGTAAATTAACATATAACACAATAGTCCGGTCTCTTGAGAGTCTCCTATCCACCTCTTGATTGACAGAGAGCCAGTGGAATCAAAACCCTCAGACACGACACTCATTACTAACAGTTCAAAGCCAGAGAGCCGCCAGAATAGAGCTGCTGATTCTTCTTCCGTGGTGTCGTCCTAAATGGAGCCCTATTTCCTATGTGGTGCGCTACATTTGACTAGGGCCCATTTGGAAAAGGGTGCTATTTGGGACAAAGTGTTTGTCCATACTGGAAACCTGTTTGTTTAATAGTCTTAATTAAAAAGCTACTCAGCGTTGCACAAACACATCCCCGAGTGGGCCCCCGTTAATCAATTAAAAGCTCATTTGTCTGGCCGCTTAATAATCAACAAAAGCCTCGTCAGAGAAATATGGCAGGTGTTGACAGGTCCACAATAATCTGAGAAGAAAATGAAAAAATAAGGAGAAAATCAAACAAAGGAAGGGAATAAAGGGATGTCTTGTGACATACTATATGTACAATACGCCCACTCTCTCTTGTGGTAAATAGCCCCTTTCCTCTCCTCTTTTCCTCCTCTCCTTTGTGTCATCCCTCTCTCTTTCAGAAGCTGATCACAGTAGAGGGGGTGTCAGGAATCACTAGCAAACACATCTGTCTCTCATTAAGCTCAAACTAGAGGGATAATCCAATAGTGTGACCTTCACAGGAGTGACTGACATGTACTTCCATTCATTTTTTATCTCCCTCCCTTCCTCCCTCCGACCCTACCTCAACCCCTACCTCCATCCACCCCTCTCTCCCTCCCTTCCTCCCTCCGACCCTACCTCAACCCCTACCTCCATCCACCCCTCTCTCCCTCCCTTCCTCCCTCCGACCCTACCTCAACCCCTACCTCCATCCACCCCTCTCTCCCTCCCTTCCTCCCTCCGACCCTACCTCAACCCCTACCTCCATCCACCCCTCTCTCCCTCCCTTCCTCCCTTCGACCCTACCCCAACCCCTACCTCCATCCACCCCTCTCTCCCTCCCTTCCTCCTTCAGACCCTACCTCAACCCCTACCTCCATCCACCCCTCTCTCCCTCCCTTCCTCCCTCCGACCCTACCTCAACCCCTACCTCCATCCACCCCTCTCTCCCTCCCTTCCTCCCTCCGACCCTACCTCAACCCCTACCTCCATCCACCCCTCTCTCCCTCCCTTCCTCCCTCAGACCCTACCTCAACCCCTACCTCCATCCACCCCTCTCTCCCTTTCTATCACCCTCTGTCATTCTCTATGTTTGTCTTTCTCTCTCATTCCCTACTCTCTCCTCTCCTGCTATTCAGCTGGTGAATGTTGAGGAGTAGAGGAGAGATGCTCAGGAACAATTAGTCAAGGCCAGATGATGCTGTAATGGCTCAGCCAGCGGCTCCCCCACAGTGACATGGACAATGATGTTCCCGCATAAAACAGACAATTAAGTACGCAGGGGGCCCAGCCCCCCCCTGATCTATCTCACACACAGGCCACTGCACAGGCAGGCTATAGCCTTTAATGGCCATATGTGATCCATCATGTCCCGTGGACTAGAATCTATTGAGCACAGGGAAGCACGGGAACGTATTGTGCCGCTACACCTGTGCATATGTCAATGCGAAAGACAGCTCAGTTTGTGATTGTGAATGTAGTGATTGTGCTTTGATTGGAGGGTGAGAAAGCTTTGAACACATACACACATTAGGACTACCTCATGTGGATATCAACAGTGTTATCCTACCACTCTATCTGGCACACAATCCTTGCGTTGATAGGACTCTTTTGGAAAGCCATTTAGGCGTGCCGCAATTAGCTTGGCTTTGGTCGCCCATGGCAGCAGTGGTCGTTATAGTGGGGTATTGTGGGTGAAAGTGACCTGGTGGGCCCTGGCACCAGGGAGCAGTCAGGTGGCACGCTGGCAGGGCTTTAGTACTCACTGGGAATACATGTTGTTACAGTTCCCCCTTCACTTCTTTCTCTTTCTTTGATTCTTTTCTGTCTCTCTCCTCTCACTCTTTTTCGTTCCTCCACTGGTTTAGCATTCCAGCTCTCTTTGAAGTCCCCCATTTTGATTCTTTCATACGCAAACATGTATACATTGGCCTATACCTTTGTGCTTATATCAATCTCTCCCCCATGTGTCTTGTTAAAATTCACCTCGCTCTCTCTCAATTCAATTGAATTAAATTTCAATTTAAGAGCTTTATTGGCATGGGAAAAGCAAAAGCAAGTGAAGTAGATAATATACAAATAAACAATAAAAATGTACAGTAAACATTACACTCACAGAAGTTCCAAAAGAATAAAGACATTTCAAATGTCATATTATGTCTATATACAGTGTTGATATAGTGTCTATATACAGTAATGATGTGTAAATAGTTAAAGTACAAAAGGGAAAATAAATCAACAAAAATATGTTTTGTATTTACAATGGTGTTTGTTCTTCAGTGGTTGACCTTTTCTTGCGGCAACAAGTCACAAATCTTGCTGCGGTGATGGCACACTGTGGTATTTCACCCAATAGATATGGGAGTTCATCAAAATTGGATTTGTTTTCCAATTCTTTGTGGGTCTGTGTAATCTGAGGGAAATGTGTCTCTAATATGGTCATAGATTTGGCAGGAGGTTAGGAAGTGCAGCTCAGTTTCCACCTCATTTTGTGGGCAGTGTGCACATAGCCTGTCTTCTCTTGAGAGCCACATCTGCCTACGGCGGCCTTTCTCAATAGCAAGGCATGTTCGTTGATTCTGTACATAGTTAAATATTTCCTTAAATTTGGGTCAGATATTATGCCACTGTGTACTCTGTTCAGTGCCAAATGGCATTCTAGTTTGCTCTGTTCTTTGTTAATTCTTTCCAATGTGTCAATTAATTATCTTTTTTCCCCCCATGATTTGGTTGGGTATAATTGTGTTGCTGTTCTGGGGCTCTGTGGGGTGTGTTTGTGTTTGTGAACAGAGCCCCAGAATCAGCTTGCTTAGAGGACTATTCTCCAGGTTCATCTCTCTGTAGGTTATGGAAGGTTTGGGAATCGCTTCCTTTTAGGTGGTTGTAGAATTTAACTGCTCTTTTCTGGATGTTGATTATTAGCGGGTATCGGCCTAATTCTGCTCTGCATGCATTATTTGGTGTTTTACGTTGTACACTGAGCATATTTTTGCAGAATTCTGCATGCAGAGTCTCATTTTGGTGTTTGTGTGTTCTCGGGCAACGATGTCTAGATGGACAGAATCAGGTCTGACAGAATCCATGCAGAAGATCTAGATGCTGCGGTAGGCCTTGCTTGGTTGGTGACAGAAGCACCAGATCATCAGCAAATGATAGACATTTGACTTCAGATTCTAGTAGGGTGAGGCCGGGTGCTGTAGACTGTTCTAGTGCCCTCGCCAATTCGTTGACATATAAGTTGAAGAGGGTGGGGCTTATGCTGCATCCCTGTCTCGCCCCACGGTCCTGTGGAAAGAAATGTGTGTGTTGTTTGCCAATTTTAACCTCACACTTGTTGTTTGTGTACATGGATTTTATCATATTTTTCCCCAACACCAATTTCCATCAATTTGTATAGCAGACCCTCATGCCAAATTGAGTCAAAGGCATGAGAAGACTTTGCCTTTGTTTTGGTTTGTTTGTTTGTCAATTAGGGTGTGCAGGGTGAATACGTGGTCTGTCATATGGTAATTTGGTAAAAAGCCAATTTGACATTTGCTCAGTTCATTGTTTTAACTGAGGAAATGTACGAGTCTAATGATAATGCAGAGGAATTTTCCCAAGGTTGCTGTCACGACTCCGACCGAAGGACACTCCCCTTCCCGTTCGGGTGGCGCTCGGCGGTCGTCGTCGCCAGCCTACTAGCTGCTATTGATTATTTCCTCCCCCTCCTTATGTGTTGATTGAGTGCACCTGTTTTGAATTAGGTAGTAGGCTTTATTAGTCAGCCGGCCCGCAGAGTTCCTTGTGCGGGATTAATTATTGTGACCATCTGTTTTAGTGTACTTGTGTGCACGTCTATGGGTTTTGTGTTTTTCCCATTTTGTGGGTTTTCCCTAGACCGTTTAAGTCCCCCTGTTTGGGGGCATTTGTGTGTTCATTACGCCCTGTGTGTTCGTGAGGGTTGGCTTATGTTCGCCGTTTGTCGGTGCATTAAAATAGCACTCACCTGAACTCTCTGCTTCCTGCGCTTGACTCCTCACCCATTACACTCAGATCGTTACAGTTGCTGTTGACGCAAATCTAACGGTAGTTATTGGGGTCAAATTTGTCTCCACTTTGTGGATTGGGGTGATCAGTCCTTGGTTAAAAATATTGGGGAAGATGCCAGAGCTAAGGATTATGCTAAAGAGTTTAAGTTTAGCCAATTGGAATTTGTTGTCTGTATATTTGATAATTTCATTGAGGATACCATCAACACGACATGCCTTTTTGGGTTGGATGGTTTGTATTTTGTCCTGTAGTTCATTCAATGTAATTGGAGAACCCAGTGTGTTCTGGAAGTATTGAACAGTTTATTCCAAGATTTAAATTTGATCATCTATATGTTTTTGCTGTTTGTTCTTTCTTATAGGGCCAAAAGGATTGGAGAAATTGGTTACCCAAACATCTCTCTCTCAGTGCATATTGGGAGTGTTTGGTAGTTGAGATACCGTTATTTAAAAAATATTCTTGGTGTTTTCTTAAAATTTAAATTGTCTATGGTGGAGGGTTAACACACTGTTAGTTTAGTGTTACCCACTGGTTTTTTTTAAAGTTAGGGAGGAAGAGGACAGAGTTTTAGTTCCCTGGGGTTTGGAAGGTGAGGTGTGCGCTATGGCTTCGCAGCCTTGTGCGGAGGAGACGCTGTCATTGTGGCATAGGGTCTGGTGTGTTCCTGAGAATGGAGTTAAGGTGGAAGAGGTTCTGCATAAGAGCTTTGGGTGCCCGCATAAAGGCCGTAGACAAGGTGGGAGCGCCAGTGGGGGAAATAGAAGTCAACGTGCAAGGGGCCATGAGACACATGCAGCAGAGGCTGGGCCTAGTCATGCTATGGATGGTGGTGTAGATGAGGCTGGGCCTAGTCATGCTATGGATGGTGGTGTAGATGAGGCTGGGCCTAGTCAGGCTATGGATGGTGGTGTAGATGAGGCTGGGCCTAGTCAGGCTATGGATGGTGGTGTAGATGAGGCTGGGCCTAGTCAGGCTACAGATGGTGGTGTAGCTGAGGCTGGGCCTAGTCAGGCTATGGATGGTGGTGTAGATGAGGCTGGGCCTAGTCAGGCTATGGATGGTGATGTAGATGAGGCTGGGCCTAGTCAGGTTACAGATGGTGGTGTAGCTGAGGCTGGATCTAGTCATGCTGTGGATGGTGGTTTAGCTGAGGCTGGGCCTAGTCTGGTTATTCTAGTGGATGAGGATAGTATAGTGGGGAAGGGTAAGAGACTGGGGGGTGGAGGAGGGTGCCAGGCGGAAGAGGAGAGAGGCTGGTGTAGCCAAAGGCACCAAGGAACCTTTGTTTTGTGCTGGGGCGGAGGCCCCGACCAGAGAAAAAGGGCAGGTGGTCAAGATGGGAGATGAAGATGAGGATGGTGGGTCTGAGGATGGTGAGTCTGAGGATGATGAGGACTCCTCCTCAATGGCTCCAGAGCTGACAGCGAGTCAAGCAGAGGGATCAAAGTACACGGTGAGGGAACTGACAAGGTTCCTGAATGAGACTTAGGGGAAAATAGTTATTCTTGAGGCTTGTTTTTGCAATCCAGGGAAAGTTTGTAAGATCAGTACAATACGCTATGGAAAATGAGGGGCATTCTGTCCTCTCACTCAGGAAACGGTTTAGGTTGAGGAAGTGTGTCACAACCATGGTAAAGGTCTACATTTAGACGCTGTTTAGATGAATCATTATTTTCTGGCACTGGGGCTTTTTGAGATTTGCTATTGGTCTCTTTCTTGCTGGTTTTTCTCCCACTTCTTATGGAGACTCTTCGGGTAGGCTTGCTTAATATAAATGGTGCCAGAGATGTGGGAAAGAGGAGTGTACAGGTGTTGTTTCTGCAGGAGACGCACAGTGATGTGGTGAATGAAGTCGATTGGGGACTCTGGTGGAAAGGGACAAGTGTGCTGAGCCATAGGACCAATTTAACTGCAACGGTACCGGGTCTGTCTGTAAAAATGTTCTCCTCAAATTTGCTCCTCAAAGGAGATGTGTAGCGGTAGACTGTTTGTAGTAACGGTAGTAGTAGCGGTAGACTGCTTGTAGTAAAGGGTTTTGTCTTTATAAATGTGTATGCACCTAACACAGGGAGGGAGAGGGGGCTTCTGTTTGGGTGTCTTAGACAGGAACTCTCACAGGTAGAGCCTGAGGAGACGCTGGTGGTTGGCGCGGACTGGAACTGCACAATGGATTTTACGAAATACAGAAAAGGGGAGTAGCCTCATTCAGGCTCAGTGGGGATGTTAAGAGACATCATGAATCAGTTCGAACTAGTGGATGTTTGGAGAACTAAACATCCCGACACTAGACAGTATACATGGGTGAAGGTCTTTGGGGCTAGGGTGAGTGCAGACCGACTTGATCGATTTTACATGTCTAGGAATCAGAGTAATAGGTTGTTAGGCGCCCGGTGAGTTTTTCGGATCATCACATAACCATGGCTCGGCTGTCTATTTCACCAGGGCCTCAGCAGGCATCCTATTGGGTGTTTAATGTAAAGCTCTTACAAGATGCCACTTTTTCCTCAGGTTTCCAGACTTTTTGGGAAAGGTGGGGGCGGCGAAGAGAGGAGTATGAGTCTCTGAGTAAATGGTGGGATGTTGGAATGTCCAAATTTAAAGCAAAGGGAGCACTTGTAAGAGCTAGGTCCTCTATGCTCAGCGAGATGATTGATCCCAGCTCCTTCTTTGGTTTGGAAAGACAAGCCAAGGGTATGCATTGTCTACGGCTGTCTGATGGGCGGGTGACCTCTGTGGTGGGGAGATGCGGAAGCGGACTGTGGAGTTTTATATATATATATTTTATATTGAGTTGTATAGGGCAGCACTGTGTGATCCTATATGTGCTCAGGTTTGGTTTGTAGAACGTCCTAAACTCTTTCTGGCACATGGATGAAATGGACATTCCCGTTGTCCCATAAACTGGCAGAGGCCGTAACCCAGATGTGCTGGACATGGGTGTGTTGACAGCATAACAGTGTCAGCGTATGCAGATAATGTTTCTGTGATGGTCAGGGATGGGCAGAATATGCAGGCACTAGAGAATAGTCTGAAGGTGTACGAGGGAGCTTCATCAGCTAAGGTGAACTGGGGTAAGAGCAAAGCTCTGTTATGTGGTGCATGGAGGGATAGCCCCCTCCCCTCCCACTCCCCCTCTGCTTCCAGGGGGTTTGCAGTTGGGTTGTGAAGGGCTTGACATTTTTGGCGTGTACCTGGGTTTGGAGAGGTGGGTCAGGAAGAACTGGGAGGGGCTGTCACAGGCAGTGGTGTCAAGACTGGCCAGGTGGAGGTGGCTCCTGTACCAAGTGTCATATAGAGGGAGGGTGCTGATAAACAACACCTGGTGGCCACTTCCCTCTGGCATAAACTGGCTGTCCTCAACCCCCGCTCGCAGACCTTCAACACAAGCTGGTGGATTTTTTTATGGTCAGGCCATCACTGGCTGAGGGAGGCAGTGTTGTACATGAACGTAAGAGAAGGAGGACAGGGCCTGGTGGAACTGGAGAGCAGGGTGGCTGCATTCTGATTAAAGGTGGCGCAGACACTGCTGTACCATACTGATGTCGGCTGGAGGGAACCAGCATGCGCGCTGCTAAGGAGAGCTGGCGGATTAGGGCTGGCCCTGCAGCTGTTTCTCATGAAGCTAGAGAGGCTGAGTACAGCAGGTCTCTCAGACTTTTACTCTGCAGTGCTGAGGGCCTGGCAGCTGCTAAGGCCCACATGAGAAGGGGGTGGAGCCTGGGCTGTGGGTGGAGCCTATCTTCCACAACCCAGCCATCATCTTGAGATCGGTTCAGTCGGCCACCCTGCAGAGGCGACTGATGGCAGCGGGTTTACTAAGGCTGGGTGACCAGCGACTGTGGAAAACCCAGAAAGTCCTGGCACAACAAACAGGACAAACATCTCTTAGGCTGCTGGAGAGATTGCTGGAGGAGGTCCAGGAGGCACTGTCTGAGCCGGTAAGGGGGATGTTTGAGCCAAAGGGAGAGGGGCCACCAATGTTTCCACCACTGCAGGTGACGGCAGAGACTGGAGACTGGCAAGGGGGTCTGGAGGACTTGTTTGATTTTAACACTCCGAGCCTGGGGGAGTTTGAGGGGGTGGGAGGTAAAGCCCTCTACAACCTCTGCATTAAGGAACATTAGGAGCCTAACAGGAGTGAAGGCACATACAGAGTATGGTGGGTTTTAGGTGGAAGGGGCTCTACAGGGGAGGGTTCTTCATGGAGCCCTGGCTACTAGCAGCTGGTTGGCACGGGTTGAACCCGGGAGTCGGGCAGGGGTGTCCTTTCTGTGTCATGAATGAAACTGTGACTCATGTATTTTCTGTGTGTGCCAGGTTAATGCCATTAATGTCTCTGTTGGAATGTCTGTGTGAGAGGTTGGGGGTGGGTTTTACTGTTGGGATGTTTATAATGGGGTACAGGTATTCAAATAAGGAAAAGGCCAAATGTGTGTTGTTGCATTTTCTGTTTTCTCAGGTAAGTTGGCTATTTGGCTAACAAGGAGGAACAGGGTCAAAGGTGGGGGGATAACAGACTCTTTACTATTATTTCATTGGATGGTCTCTGAGCATCTTGGGATGAAATTTGAGTTCTATGAAATGATAAAAAGTGTGGAGATGTTTCAGGAGATATGGTGTGTTGGGTGTCCGTCTGTACAGCTGGGGAAGATATGTTGGATATACAGTTGTGAAAGTGGTGAGGTTTTTGGTTATTGTGATGTGTGGTGTTGTTTTGTATTGTGTGGTAGAGGGCCAGGTGAGTATGTAGTACTGCAGTACAGGGGGTGGTGGTAAGGTTTTAATGAAATGAGAATGTATAAATTAAAGAAAGACAAAAAGTCAAAAGTCTCTCTCTCAGAAAAGGCACAGTTTTCTTTCTTACATTCTTCCGTTGTCCTCACAGATACTCAAAAAGACATGCCCAATCGTATACCATGGGTATCCTGCATGTCGTACCTTATACTGTGTTTTCTCCAGGCTTGCACACAGCGCTCTACCTTTGCCCTAGGTTCAGTGTTACATTACCTGCTCTACAGCTGAATAGTTTATTTTTCCATCTGTCTCTCTCTCTCTCTCTCTCTCTCTCTCTCTCTCTCTCTCTCTCTCTCTCTCTCTCTCCAAATCTCTCCATCTTTCTCTCTGTCATATCAGCCTCTGGAAGTGGTTACGTACATGTTTAATACTCACATTTACCGCTGAAAAGAAGGTGATGTGATATACCTAAAAGAGAACGAGGCCTAGAGGTGTACTGTGTTAACACATTCATCATTGTCTCCCGTCGTGCAGCCAGACTGACCACCCCTGAAACACTGCAGATTCTCTAGCACACAAGAATGTGTATGTGGACAAGCGCACGCACACACGCATGCAAATGCACACACACATACGCACACACACATACGCACGCACACATACGCACGCACACACACACACACACACACACACACACACACACACACACACACACACACACACACACACACACACACACACACACACACACACACACACACACACACACACACACGCTGTTTTGCATGTGTCTCTCTATGTAAAATGATTCTACCTGAAAGTACAGGATAAGTAAGTGAACAGCCCATTAACAGAGCAATGCCTTCCAGCAATGCCTTCTGTGTCAGAAGATCATTTTCAAATGTACGATGGATTCCCCAGTTTGATGAAGTGTGTGTGTGTGTGTGTGTGTGCGTGCGTGCACTCTAGTGTGTGTGTGTGTGCACCCCAGTGTGTATGTAAGTGTGTGATTGTGTGTGTGTGTGTGTGTGTGTGTGTGTGTGTGTGTGTGTGTGTGTGTGTGTGTGTGTGTGTGTGTGTGTGTGTGTGTGTGTGTGTGTGTGTGTGTGTGTGTGTGTGTGTGTGTGTGTGTGTGTGTGTGTGTGTGTGTGTGTGTGTGTGTGTGTGTGTGTGTGCACTCTAGTGTGTATGTGTGTATGCACTCTAGTGTGTATGTGTGTATACGTTTGTGTGTGTTTGTGCACTCTAGTGTGTATGTGTGTGTGTATCTATTATTATACCAGCCTCTGCAGAGCTGTGTAGAGCAGGTGGCCCAAGCAGCAGTGTGTAAATAAAGAGAGCACTCCAAGCTGTCTGGACCACGTCGTCCTTCTTGTACCCCTCTGGAAGAATTACACCTCCTCCTCAGTGCTTACTGGTGGATCTTCATGTCTAGTGTTGGCTGGAGATTTACATGACAGCCAGTGTGATTTTAATGCACTATAGTGTCATCAAGACAGCGGTTTATAACAGAGACTTGAGATAGTACATACGCAAGTGGTTGGATGTCAGACGAGTGGAAAATGCTAGGACAGAAGAGACCGTTGTAACCTGTACTCATGTCTTTAATAAACTGTTATCTCTGGTTCTTACACTCCCTCCATCACACAGGGACATCAGCGTCTCTTACAAGACATTTAGAAAGGACTAGATTAGGGTAATAGCAAATAGGTCTAACTGTTCATCCTGTGTTTGTGTGTTAGGTCCTATACAACCTCCCTCAGAATGGAAATAGATAAAAAAAAATACACACATTTATAGCCCGGCCAAGTGTTGCAATTTTAGCTCAGTGCATTTCTCATTTCAATGTTTTATTTGGAGAAATGAAAGCAAAACAAAGGCCCTCTCAGAACAGCGTGCTGTCAACTCAGAGACTGAATACAGGTATCTGGCCTACACTCTGTTTTAACAGGGTGCAGCATTTCCTTTGATTTAATGTTGTTTGTCATTTCCAATCTGAAAAAAAGTGTAGTTTAATTTGTTGGAGTGCCAGGCATATTAAAACATAGCTATTTGGGCGTTTGTTAGAATGACGGGCCACAAACCCCTTTGATGACAGCTGCTTAACAACAATGGCTGACAATGGGAGCCAAACCCGCGTTTGAATGACATGTAGAGAATGCTGAGAACGAACTCCACCTGGCAGTGGAACGAAATGAGAAAGCAGAGGTGATTTGCATATATTCTTTGGCAGGGCTCTTAAATTTTCATCGGCAGCGGCGCTCAGCAATTGAAAGAAAGTAAACATCTAGAACTGCACTCTGCGGGGTTAAAGCCAATTAACGAATGTGAATACGTTTTTGGTAAGGCATGAAAAAATAATGGAAAAATGCTCATCACTGTTCTTTTCTCTTCTGTTTTCCCCGCCGCAACTCAGTATGATGCTCAGTTAATTTATCATGCATTTTATTCTGTACTCCTGTCTATACACGGCTAGATGTCAGACAGTAATGCTCACATCAAATTACTTTAGAATTTGGGGGAATAGAGAGCTATGCAAAAGTCGGTTTCATTGGTGTAGTAGCTTAAGAGGAAATCCTCATCAGACTGCTGTCACATTCTCAAGGAGATGTCGACTAGGTCACAGAGACGGTCTGTACCGATAAGTATTAAGCATGCTGGTCTCCTGCTCCCCCCCAATGCCTTTATAATATGATCTTAAGGTTTATAAATAATTGCACAACATTGAGAGAGAAAGAGAGAGCGAGAGCGAGAGCAAGGGAGAGACAAATGGGAAGAGATTAAAAAAAGAGAGTGAGAAAGCAAGAGAAAAGTAAATAAACAAGTAACGTACAGTGCCTTGCGAAAGTATTCGGCCCCCTTGAACTTTGCGACCTTTTGACACATTTCAGGCTTCAAGCATAAAGATATAAAACTGTATTTTTTTTGTAAAGAATCAACAACAAGTGGGACACAATCATGAAGTGGAACGACATTTATTGGATATTTCAAACTTTTTTAACAAATCAAAAACTGAAAAATTGGACGTGCAAAATTATTTAGCCCCCTTAAGTTAATACTTTATAGCGCCACCTTTTGCTGCGATTACAGCTGTAAGTCGCTTGGGGTATGTCTCTATCAGTTTTGCACATCGAGAGACTGAAATTTTTTCCCATTCCTCCTTGCAAAACAGCTCGAGCTCAGTGAGGTTGGATGGAGAGCATTTGTGAACAGCAGTTTTCAGTTCTTTCCACAGATTCTCGATTGGATTCAGGTCTGGACTTTGACTTGGCCATTCTAACACCTGGATATGTTTATTTTTGAACCATTCCATTGTAGATTTTGCTTTATGTTTTGGATCATTGTCTTGTTGGAAGACAAATCTCCGTCCCAATCTCAGGTCTTTTGCAGACTCCATCAGGTTTTCTTCCAGAATGGTCCTGTATTTGGCTCCATCCATTTTCCCATCAATTTTAACCATCTTCCCTGTCCCTGCTGAAAAAAGCAGGCCCAAACCATGATGCTGCCACCACCACGTTTGACAGTGGGGATGGTGTGTTCAGGGTGATGAGCTGTGTTGCTTTTACGCCAAACATAACGTTTTGCATTGTTGCCAAAAAGTTCAATTTTGGTTTCATCTGACCAGAGCACCTTCTTCCACACGTTTGCAGTGTCTCCCAGGTGGCTTGTGGCAAACTTTAAACGACACTTTTTATGGATATCTTTAAGAAATGGCTTTCTTCTTGCCACTCTTCCATAAAGGCCAGATTTGTGCAATATACGACTGATTGTTGTCCTATGGACAGAGTCTCCCACCTCAGCTGTAGATCTCTGCAGTTCATCCAGAGTGATCATGGGCCTCTTGGCTGCATCTCTGATCAGTCTTCTCCTTGTATGAGCTGATAGTTTAGAGGGACGGCCAGGTCTTGGTAGATTTGCAGTGGTCTGATACTCCTTCCATTTCAATATTATCGCTTGCACAGTGCTCCTTGGGATGTTTAAAGCTTGGGAAATCTTTTTGTATCCAAATCTGGCTTTAAACTTCTTCACAACAGTATCTCGGACCTGCCTGGTGTGTTCCTTGTTCTTCATGATGCTCTCTGCGCTTTTAACGGACCTCTGAGACTATCACAGTGCAGGTGCATTTATACGGAGACTTGATTACACACAGGTGGATTGTATTTATCATCATTAGTCATTTAGGTCAACATTGGATCATTCAGAGATCCTCACTGAACTTTTGGAGAGAGTTTGCTGCACTGAAAGTAAAGGGGCTGAATAATTTTGCAGACCCAATTTTTCAGTTTTTGATTTGTTAAAAAAGTTTGAAATATCCAATAAATGTCGTTCCACTTCATGATTGTGTCCCACTTGTTGTTGATTCTTCACAAAAAAATACAGTTTTATATCTTTATGTTTGAAGCCTGAAATGTGGCAAAAGGTCGCAAAGTTCAAGGGGGCCGAATAATTTCGCAAGGCACTGTAAGTTGAACCGTATTGGGTGTAGCGTTTGTCCCAAAAACATGAGAAGTTTACAAATTTGCATGAAATTACAAACACGTCACAGGAAGGCACACGAGACAAAAGAACATCTGTTTTCTTCTTCTATCTGTTTCCTTTCATCCAAAATAGGTTGTAAATTGTGCAAAGAATGAAGGAATAAATCCTTGGAGAATATTTAGCAAGGTTTTTGTTGTACCTTGAATTATGAGCTTCAAAGAACTGATTGCAATAAGACAGGCTATGTCCTGGTGATGGAAAAACTGGAACTGGGCACCTAGCTGGTCAGTTCACTGCCTCAGATGCTACGCCCGGTGCTTCTCTCCTCACATTTTGATGTGTATTTTGGGTCTTTTTCAAGTCATTTAGGTCTGAATCCCAACTTTAAATCTTCAGTCCTAATATGTTGTCTTATGTAGATCATGCTTCAGAGATAGAAAATCTGAGTCACCTCAAGAAAATATACAATCAAATCAAATCAAATGTATTTATACAGCCCTTCGTACATCAGCTGATATCTCAAAGTGCTGTACAGAAACCCAGCCTAAAAACCCAAACAGCAAGCAATGCAGGTGTAGAAGGACGGTGGCTAGGAAAAACTCCCTAGAAAGGCCAAAACCTAGGAAGAAACCTAGAGAGGAACCAGGCTATGTGGTGGAGATTATAACAGAACATGGCCAAGATGTTCAAATGTTCATAAATGACCAGCATGGTCGTATAATAATAAGGCAGAACAGTTGAAACTGGAGTAGCAGCACGGTCAGGTGGACTGGGGACAGCAAGGAGTCATCATGTCAGGTAGTCCTGGGGCATGGTCCTAGGGCTCAGGTCAGTTGAAACTGGAGCAGCCAGGTGGACTGGGGACAGCAAGGAGTCAGCATGTCAGGTAGTCCTGGGGCATGGTCCTAGGGCTCAGGTCCTCCGAGAGAGCCCCCCGACACATAAACTACTGCAGCATAAATACTGGAGGCTGAGACAGGAGGGGTCAGGAGACACTGAATGCACTTTGCAATGCACTTTGATGATGAGCAAAGCACTGCAAAAATGCACAATCTTAGCTAAAAAGCCTCCTTCAGTTACTTTACTTTCTTAGGTTATGAATTATGGTACTAGTTTACACTTATCAGGTCACATGGACATTGTGTACAACATGTGCTGTTTATGTGTGATTTTGATACAGGAATAAACAACAATACGTTCTTATTCCCAGACACACCTCAGTAGCAGGTTTGAGGCCCCCTACTGTTACCGTTGTTTACCTGTACATCAGATGTAGCATACAAACAGCTTCTGAACTGCTCTGTGATCGAAATATAGATGTGAAGAAACGGCAAATGACAACTTTGATCTACTTTTCTTCTACTCCCAAAAGCAAGACACAAACTGAAGAACTTGTTGTGAGCAGAGAGTGCGGTCTATACATATTTTGCCTCCCCCCAACCCAGATAAGGACATGTAATGGTAGAATGTTCTTGTTAAGTGCATCATCGGTAAGACCTCTCTTCTGACCTCTCATTTCAATGTTCCACACAAAGGAAAGATGTTGGCCAAGTGGGAGAAGGGAAAACAAAAATACGATACACTTGTTTGACAAAATTAATACTTTCAGTATTGAAAGAGGGTTTAACCATATTATAATAAATAATATTGCCGGAATATAACCGAAAGTGTTGTCAAATCTTTGTCTTACTGTCACAGCTGTTGATTAGACGTAGGGAAGAAGCGCTGTATCTGTATTCTCCATGACGTTCAGGTGGTGTTGGGGATAGAAACGCAAAAACAAACTGAGTCCATTAACTAATCATTCCAACACACACACACACACACACACACACACACACACACACACACACACACACACACACACACACACACACACACACACACACACACACACACACACACACCAAGGCCATTTTCATACCAGTGATCATTATGTGTGATGGGATGAGCGCAGGTATATTTGCACACCTCCTCCATCTTGTGCTGTCCTATCTCTCAGGGTATGCAGACACACTCTGTTACCAAATCCAGATTGCAGATAGATACATCTGTAGATCTGTTTAGCACTTCCATGCTATTTCTCCATATTACCCCGTCTCCTCTCATATTGTGCCTTTTGTGACTCCTATCTTATCTTCTCCTATCTTCTCCTCCAGTCTCTTCTCCCCCAGTCTTTCCTAATCTCTCCTTTTCTATTCTCTTCTCTTTAAACATCTACTCTCTTCTCCTCTTTGTACATTTAGTGGATTGTATGAAACAGTCAGCCAAGCACACTGAAACCAGTATGCACTGAACATCTTTCCTCTGGCTGTTTCCAGGGAAGACATTTTCAGGTATTATATGTTCTGGATGAAAATAGCTCAAAGTTAAAAAATAAAGAAATAACTTGATTTAAGTCAGAAACCTTATATCAAATAATCCCCAAGGTTAGTCAGTCAGGACATGTCAATATCTGTTAGGTGATAAGATTCATATTTCACTGTAGGATGGATTAAATGAAAATGACAGATATATCCTTTTATTTCAGGTAAGAACAGAAAACGTGTAATCGTCCTCAGATCGAATCTGACAAGTTAATTTGATGTATCTGCTCTTAAAAACAATAGCTTCATTAGCTACTTCCTCCCTTCTCTGACACATGTACTGCCACAATCTGTAGTCTGGGTAACGGTTTCATATGCACTGCCACTTATTTAGTCTTAACTGCATGAAATCGTCAGGTTTAGGATACATAGACAGATCTGTCTTTGTATTCTCATAAATCCACATTCACTTCAGTGATCAGAAGACATCATTTAGCTCCTTGAATCTCTCAATCAATCAGAGATGATTACTGCTGGCAGCACCGTCGCAAAAAGATGTTGGCTCTTAGATGGCAATCACCTCTTCCACTCCTGATTCGTCAGTGGATACAGTTATTATCCGAAGTTAAAACATTAGAATTATCGATAGCGAGAATGAATTGTACTAGTCAAGGAACAACTGAGGCCTGGAAAAATATACTTGATCTCAGATAAAGCCCAACACGTACAAATAAAAACAAATAAAGCCCACAACAAACAAACAATATATACACTACCATTCAAAAGTTTGGGGTCACTTAGAAATGTCCTTGTTTTTGAAAGAAAAGCACATTTTTTGTCCATTAAAATAACATCAAATTGATCAGAAACACAGTGTAGACATTGTTAATGTTGTAAATTACTATTGTAGCTGGAAACAGCAGATTTTTAAGTGAATATCTACATAGGCATAGAGGTCCATTATCAGCAACCATCACTCCTGTGTTCCAATGGCACGTTGTGTTAGCTAATCCAAGTTTACCATTTAAAAAGGCTAATTGATAATTAGAAACCCCTTTTGAAATTATGTTAGCACAGCTGAAAACTGTTGTTCTGATTAAGGAAGCGATATAAACTTAGACTAGTTGAGTATCTGGAGCAACAGCATGTGTTGGTTTCGATTACAGGCTCAAAATGGCCAGAAACAAATAGCTTTCTCCTGAAACTCGTCAGTCTATTCTTGTTCTGAGAAGTGAAAATAATATAATAAAATAAAATCATATAAAATAATCTGCTCAGACCCCAACCAAGGAACATCAAAAGTCGTGCTATAAATTCACAGACAACACAAAGATTCCTTGATGTCCTTCCAGATTCCCTCTGTCTACCCAAGGACGCCAGAGGACAAAAATCCGTTAACCACCTAACTGAGGAACTCAATTTAACCTTGTGCAATACCCTAGATGCAGTTGCACCCCTAAAAACTAAAAACATTTCTCATAAGAAATTAGCTCCCTGGTATACAGAAAATACCCGAGCTCTGAAGCAAGCTTCCAGAAAATTGGAACGGAAATGGCGCCACACCAAACTGGAAGTCTTCCGACTGGCTTGGAAAGACAGTACCGTGCAGTACCGAAGAGCCCTTACTGCTGCTCGATCATCCTATTTTTCTAACTTAATTGAGGAAAATAAGAACAATCCGAAATTCCTTTTTGATACTGTCACAAAGCTAACTAAAAAGCAATATTCCCCAAGAGAGGATGGCTTTCACTTTAGTAGTGATAAATTCATGAACTTCTTTGAGGAAAAGATTATGATTATTAGAAAGCAAATTACGGACTCCTCTTTAAATCCTTCAAAGCTCAGTTGTCCTGAGTCTGCACAACTCTGCCAGGACCTAGGATCAAGAGAGACGCTCAAGTGTTTTAGTACTATATCTCTTGACACGATGATGAAAATAATCATGGCCTCTAAACCTTCAAGCTGCATACTGGACCCTATTCCAACTAAACTACTGAAAGAGCTGCTTCCTGTGCTTGGCCCTCCTATGTTGAACATAATAAACGGCTCTCTATCTACCGGATGTGTACCAAACTCACTAAAAGTGGCAGTAATAAAGCCTCTCTTGAAAAAGCCAAACCTTGACCCAGAAAATATAAAAAACTATCGGCCTATATCGAATCTTCCATTCCTCTCAAAAAATGTTGAAAAGGCTGCTGCGCAGCAACTCACTGCCTTCCTGAAGACAAACAATGTATACGAAATGCTTCAGTCTGGTTTTAGACCCCATCATAGCACTGAGACTGCACTTGTGAAGGTGGTAAATTACATTTTAATGGCATCGGACCTAGGCTCTGCATCTGTCCTCGTGCTCCTAGACCTTAGTGCTGCTTTTGATACCATCGATCACCACATTCTTTTGGAGAGATTGGAAACCCAAATTGGTCTACACGGACAAGTTCTGGCCTGGTTTAGATCTTATCTGTCGGAAAGATATCAGTTTGTCTCTGTGAATGGTTTGTCCTCTGACAAATCAACTGTAAATTTCGGTGTTCCTCAAGGTTCCGTTTTAGTACCACTATTGTTTTCACTATATATTTTACCTCTTGGGGATGTCATTCGAAAACATAATGTTAACTTTGACTGCTATGCGGATGACACACAGCAGTACATTTCAATGAAACATGGTGAAGCCCCAAAATTTCCCTCGCTAGAAGCATGTGTTTCAGACATAAGGAAGTGGATGGCTGCAAACTTTCTACTATTAAACTCGGACAAAACAGAGATGCTTGTTCGAGGTCCCAAGAAACAAAGAGATCTTCTGTTGGATCTGGCAATTAATCTTAATGTTTGTACAGTCGTCTCAAATAAAACTGTGAAGGACCTCTGCGTTACTCTGGACCCTGATCTCTCTTTTGAAGAACATATCAAGACCATTTCAAGGACAGCTTTTTTCCATCTACGTAACATTGCAAAAATCAGAAACTTTCTGTCCAGAAATGATGCAGAAAAATTCATCCATGCTTTTGTCACTTCTAGGTTAGACTACTGCAATGCTCTACTTTCCGGCTACCCGGAGAAAGCACTAAATAAACTTCAGTTAGTGCTAAATACAGCTGCTAGAATCCTGACTAGAACCCCAAAATTTGATCATATTACTCCAGTGCTAGCCTCCCTACACTGGCTTCCTGTCAAAGCAAGGGCTGATTTCAAGGTTTTACTGCTAACCTACAAAGCATTACATGGGCTTGCTCCTACCTATCTCTCTGATTTGGTCCTGCCGTACATACCTACACGTACGCTACGGTCACAAGACGCAGGCCTCCTAATGGTCCCTAGAATTTCTAAGGAAACGGATGGGGCCACAGTGTCTCCTGACACCTCCTGTCTCAGCCTCCAGTATTTATGCTGCAGTAGTTTATGTGTCGGGGGGCTAGGGTCAGTTTGTTATATCTGGAGTACTTCTCCTGTCCTATTCGGTGTCCTGTGTGAATTTAAGTGTGCTTTCTCTAATTCTCTCTTTCTCTCTTTCTTTCTCTCTCTCGGAGGACCTGAGCCCTAGGACCATGCCCCAGGACTACCTGACATGATGACTCCTTGCTGTCCCCAGTCCACCTGGCCGTGCCACTGCTCCAGTTTCAACTGTTCTGCCTTATTATTATTCGACCATGCTGGTCATTTATGAACATTTGAACATCTTGGCCATGTTCTGTTATAATCTCCACCCGGCACAGGTTCTTCTCTAGGTTTCTTCCTAGGTTTTGGCCTTTCTAGGGAGTTTTTCCTAGCAACCGTGCTTCTACACCTGCATTGCTTGCTGTTTGGGGTTTTAGGCTGGGTTTCTGTACAGCACTTTGAGATATCAGCTGATGTACGAAGGGCTATATAAATACATTTGATTTGATTTGATTTGAAAGCTATACTCTGCGAGAAATTGCCAAGAAACTGAAGATCTCATACAACGCTGTGTACTACTCCCTTCACAGAACAGCGCAAACTGGCTCTAACCAGAATAGAAAGAGGAGTGGGAGGCCCCGGTGCACAACTGAGAAAGAGGACAAGTACATTAGAATGTCTAATTTGAGAAACTGACACCTCACAAGTTCTCAACTGGCAGCTTCATTAAATAGTACCCGCAAAACACCAGTCTCAAAGTCAACAGTGAAGAGGCAATTCCGGGATGCTGGTCTTCTAGGCAGAGTTACAAAGAAAAAGACATATCTCAGACTGGCCCATAAAAAGAAAAGATTAAAATGTGCAAAAGAACACAGACACTGGACAGTCACTTAGAAATGTCCTTGTTTTTGAAAGAGAAGCGCATTTGTTATTTACACTACTGGTCAAAAGTTTTAGAATACCTACTCATTCAAGGGTTTTTCTTTATTTTTACTATTTTCTATATTGTAGGATAATAGTGAAGACATCAATACTATGATATAACACATATGGAATCATGTAGTAACCAAAAAGTATTAAACAAATCAAAATATATGTTATATTTGATATTCAGAGAGAGTAGGTGAACGGATGATTTTTGCATGTGTGGTTCCCACCATGAAGCATGGAGGAGGTGTAGTGATGATGTGGGGGTGATTCATTTAGAATTCAAGGCATACTTAACCAGCATGGGTACCACAGCATTCTGCAGCGATACTCCATCCCATCTGGTTTGCACTTAGTGGTACTATAAATTGTTTTTCAACGGGACAATGTCCCATAACACATCTCCAGGATGAAGTGGGAGAGAGATGAAGTGCTGCATCAGATGACCTGGCCTCCACAGTACATTACTGGGGCTGAGCTCCCTGCCATCCAGGCCCTCTATATGAGGCAGTGTCAGAGGAATGCCCTAAAAATTGTCAAAGACTCCAGCCTCCCAAGTCATAGACTGTTCTTATTGCTACTGCACGGCAAGCAATACTGGAGTGCCAAGTCTGGGACCAAATGGCTCCTTAACAGCTTCAGTTAACAGTTCATAAAATGGTTACCCAGCCTATTTACATTGACCCCCTTATTTTATTCTTATATATTATTATGTTTTGTACTGACTCTCTTGCACAGGCTCAATGCACACTCACTGAACCCCACACCCACACATACTACACTGGCACTCCAACACACACACACACACACACACACACACACACACACACACACACACACACACACACACACACACACACACACACACACACACACACACACACACACACACACACACACACACACACACACACACACACACACACACACACACACACACACACACACACACACATTCACATTCCTTCACCTGCTGCTGCTTCTCTCTGTTTATTATCTATGCATAGTCCCTTTACCCCTTCCTACATGTACATTGCCTCAATGACCTCGACCCTCCTGTACCCCTGCACATTGATTCGGTTCTGTAGCCCCTGTATATATCCTAGTTATTGTTTTTTGTTTTATTATTATGTTACAATATTTCACTTTTGTTTAGCACATTTTTTCTTACTTTAAAAAAAATCTGCATTGTTGGTTAAGGGCTCATAAGTCAGTATTTCATGGTACGGTTGTAACTGTAACTGTTTGTATTATGTAACTGTAACTGTATTAGATGGATGTGACAAATACATTTTGATTTGATTTGAATCCACATAGGCCCCGTTTTTTGTCAGAAAGGCTGGTTGATCCTGATAGAGCCATAGTGTCTCTTCTAATATACAGTTGAAGTCGGAAGTTTACATACACTTATGTTAGAGTAATTAAAACGTGTTTTTAAACCACTCCACAAATTTCCACAAACTATAGTTTTGGCATGTCAGTTAGGACATCTACATTGTGCATGAGACAAGTAATTTTACCAGCAATTGTTTACAGATAGATTATTTCATTTATAATTCACTGTATCACAATTCCAGTGTTTACATGCACTAAGTTGACTGTGCCTTTAAACAGCTTGGAAAATACTAGGCTAATTGACATCATTTGAGTCAATTGGAGGTGTACCTGTGGATGCATTTCAATGCCTACCTTCAACCTCAGTGCCTCTTTGCTTGACATCATTGGAAAATCAAAAGAAAGGTTCAACCTGATTCATCCTTGGGAGTAATTTCCAAATGCCTGAAGGTACCACGTTCATCTGTACAAACAATAGACTCCATGGGACCATGCAGCAGTCATACCGCTCAGGAAGGAGACACGTTCTGTCTCCTAGAGATGAACGTACTTTGGTGCCAAAAGTGCAAATTAATCCCAGAACAAGAGCAAAGGACCTTGTGAAAATGCTGTAGGAAAAAAGTATCTATATCCACAGTAAAACGAGTCCTATATCAACATAACCATAATGGCTGCTCAGCAAGGAAGAAGCCACTGCTCCAAAACCGCCAACTGCAACTGCACATGGGGACAAAGAACGGACTTTTTGGAGAAATGTCCTCTGGTCTGATGAAGCAAAAATAAAACTGTTAGGCCATAATGACCATTGTTATGTTTGTTTTTTTAACCTTTTTACCTTTTTAGGCAAGTCAGTTAAGAACAAATTCTTATTTTCAATGACAGCCTCGGAATAGTGGGTTAACTGCCTGTTCAGGGGCAGAACGACAGATTTTGTACATTGTCTGCTCAGGGGTTTGAACTTGCAACCTTCCGGTTACTAGTTCAACGCTCTAACCACTAGGCTACCCTGCCACCCCAGGGTAGCCTAGTGGAGGAAAAAGGGTGAGGCTTGCAAGCCGAAGAACACCATCCCAACCGTGATGCACAGGGGTGGCAGCATCATGTTGTGGGGGTGCTTTGCTGCAGGAGGGTCTGGTGCACTTCACAAAATAGATGGCATCATGAGGAAATAAAATTATGTGGACATATTGAAGCA